>NC_142734.1:13618862-13646362 GCF_051943395.1 Hippocampus bargibanti
ACTAGCTGATTCAAGATGCCATGATCACAGCATGCAAGACATTACTCACGTGTGCTATCATCTAAATTTGAAAGTCAACAGTCACATCTGATGACTGTCATACAGAAAGGATGATTTGGTTCCCCAGTTCTCATATCATGCAGAGCAAGATCTCAAACCCTTGCTTCAGACTTCATTCTACTTTTTATCTGCGAGCATAAAATATTTGCCATGTTAGCATTGAATCCGTTTTGTGAAGAACAGTATCTATACATGAGGGAAGGTGTCAAACTCTTTTCCGTGTGTATTTTTCCTTTTTATTTATACATTTTTACTTACGTTGATATCTTGCCATAATATGTTTGCATACCGCCAGGTAGAATGTTTACCTTTTTTTTTTAAATAGTCCTCATCAAATTATCAGCATCATTTTTTTGGGTTGCCCTTTAACTTTAACTTAATTTAAGACTTTTAAACGCAGAAATACAATTTTCCATCCACATTCAGACAGTCCACGCCAACAGACACACCAGGGTCAGAAATTTACCTGGATGACATTAAATCTGGTGTCGCTTTCACAAATCGGAGTCTGAGTTGGCAACCTAAGGTCTGCTGGAAGGCACTGGAGACGTTTTCACAAACTTTGATTGGCTAGTCACATGAATGGCTAGTCACTAACCAATCATAGTATCACTAGCCACTCGTGATAAGAGCATACTGGTCAGAGCTAGCACACTGTATCTGTGGCATAAGCAAATATATTGTTGTGTCGATTTAATAGTCGTTTTGTCAGCCCACAATGGCTTAAGGAGGAGAAAAATGGATGTGGTTGCAGATATACGTACTGTGAAAGTGATTTTCAAGACGGACTTTTCAAGAATAGATGGATTCAAATCCCACCTCAAAACCCATCTGTTTAAAATTGCATTTACAGTTTAGTTTAATCAGGTCTTTTATTATTTATCATTTTAATTATGTTTTTATTGTTCTGGTGTTTATTATTGTTTTAACTGTAAAGTGTCCTTGGGTGCTCTGAAAGGCGCTTGTAAATTAAATGTATTATTATTTTAATTATCATTAAGAAAGATTGGACAGCTCCGAAGCCAGCAAAACTAGCAAATAATATTGTAACTTTATGAGGTCATCATGAATCCACACGTTCATAGTAAAAATTCAAACTGTTTAATGACAGTAAGTTTCTTCAAGTTACAAGTTATTTCCTGGCCAGCGGCACCCTCTGGACATGTATTAAAACACACGACACTCGCAGCTGTGGAGTGATACAGACTTAGCACTACTTAAAGGACAACCGACGTCACTTTTTTGTTTTTTAACTGACACTAGAAAAACGTTGTATAGCATCTAAAATACCCAAAACATGCAGTATGATATTTTTAGTCAAATGCAAAACACCAATAAAAATGACTTGAAGTGTCCAAAATCTGCAAAAAATTGAGCTGCGAATTGGGCATTTTCTGAAAGTCCCGCCCCCCTTTTGTGACGTCACGCCAAGACGTCTTGCATTGCTTGTGAATCAAAACAATTGCTTCAGATTCGGAGAATATGCTTTCTTGTTACACATCCAGTTATGAATATGATTCAAATAGTCCTGAGCATGTTTGCAATCGATTAAAGAATTTATTTGGGCCATTTTGAGGCAAACGGGCGGGGGGTAATGTCTCACCCAAGAAGAGGCAGAAAAAATGGCGACCAGCTCCGGTGAGGAATGAATCGGCTCGTTTCCACAGGCCGATGCATTCTTTCCATTGAGTTTTCCTCCCTATGCTGGCGGCTTTTGGGTAAGACATGGTTAAAAAAAACAGTACAGCAAAATACATTGACGTGATGGAAAGACGCTACAATGCGTCTTTTTTGCGGTGAGGAGGCGGTCCTTTGCTGACGTCACGCGCGACTCGTCACCAACTCAAAAACAAGACTTCCTGAATGTTCAGCGCGAGTCTTAAAACGTAAAATATAGCTATATGCGGTGGAATCTTATTAAAATACGCCCAGTAGAAGTCATTTGAAGCCATTTTACAAATTATGGACACAACTTGTCCGGAGACGTTGGTTGTCCTTTAAGGCCTAGGAGTGACATGCATGGCCCACCACTGATACAGTATGTTTATCATTTCTAATAGATGAGTTTGCATGTTGAAAGGACATCCGGCAAGAGGGGCATAAACTTTTTAGTCAACCCTCTGGTGGCTTTTAGGGATTCTCAAAATGAGGCATGCGGCCCACTTGACAGGTGCGCGAAACAATAAAGAATCTGTTGAATTGAACATACGTTCAATTATTGTAGTCAGCGCAAAGTTAATGTTTGTGAATAATGTTACAGTGGCTTCTTAAGATGTTAAATATTGTTTTGTTTTTTTGGGGAAAAAACTGGTGAATTTTAGGGCACTGTTACTATTGAGGTTGGAAATGGTGATGTTGGAAAGATTATTATTTGGTTTTTGATTGGGCAAAATCATTTTACACTTCGAGCGTGGACACAGTTGTGTAGAACGGCGTATTTACATCATGGTGTATCATCTCAATCACAGGTTTGAGCTCGTCCGCAGTGCGCTCGCGCGACGCTCACTCCTGGCTTCGTGAACGCGCGCATCCTCGTGTGCTTCCCAGTTGGCATTCTGTCTGGAATCAGCACCTCCTCCTTTTTCTCTGCCTCCTCTTCATCAGTGTGCCGGAGGAGGAAGAGGAACCCTTTTTTTGTCAGCACTGTAGCGGCGGCTCAGAGGAATGATGGTGTTAATGCGGAGAATGAAGAATGATTAAGCAGAACAGACTTGAAGACCATCAGGATGGACGCAGCAACGTCAGCCGTAGCATGTGAGCATCATCAATAACCCTCCTCACCCTTGTCAAAGCTGCCACTCTAGCGTCCTTTCTCATCGTGACAGCGCGCATCTCAGATGCGCTGTTGTGTGCGTGCACGCACGCGGATTCACTGCCGGGTCCTGTGCACTCGAGCATGCGACATTTTGCAGTTGCTGCATGACCGTGTGCTTGGGAGTGCGGGCGGATGTGCTCGTTGAAGGCGTAAATGAGGCTGCGCAAGAAGCCGTGTATCCACCTACCAACGGGTGCTCGCTGAGAAGAACACACTGTGTACGCAGAAAAGATCGCCAGTGTAGGACAACCACAAAGCAAACGACATTGCTCACTTCTCCGATTGGTCACGAGTGGGTAAACAGGAAGTAGGTTTGCTTTTGGGATTATTAATCATGAGCCACTAAACGGCAAAACGGTTACTCAGGTTCCATAACTACAGTTGAGGTCATCTTGGGTGGCGTGGTGATATCCCGTCATTTTCACACGACTGCAGTTTTTTTAGATTACATTAGATGAGCCTTTATTTGTCTCACAATGGAGAAATTTACATTTCACAGCAGCAAAAACAAAATACAGGAGCTGCTGTAATGGCAGCCACTCTCAGGGCGCAATCTTGAAGTCAAAACCAAACATTAAAAAAAATAATGTGACACAACACAAAGGACACTGTCACATCTCGTTGCCATCTGGGGCGCGCCCCGCCCCTCCTGTCACCTCCTCCGCCAATCTTGGGAGACGGCCCTTCCAATCATCATTCACCTGGGTTCCCACAGCTGATTGTCATTCACTGATTGTGCCTTCTGCCTATATCTGTCTGTCGCTCACTACCGTCTCCGTCGGAGTATTTTTGGACATTGCCGTTTCCACTTCCGTGTTGCCAGGTCTGCTGTCATTTAGTTATCTTCCTCCACTCTTCCCTGTTTGTTATTTTTTCATGCGTGCCTCAGTAAAGACTTTTGTATCCGAGTATCTGTCTCGCCGTGTATTTTGGATCCACACTCCCCGCTGTCCTTTTGTCACTCGAGCCCAGCCCTCGAGCCTCGAGTGACGTGACAGACACAGATAGTCATTCAATATTAAGCACTTTCTGCACCTTCTTTGTTACATGAAGCAGTTCTATATGAAATAGGAGAGGAACAAAGCCTCCTTTTTACCAGTGGATCAGGGACATCATGGTATAATGCGCACACCTGCTACAAGCTAAGTTTTGAAAGCAAAAACGAAGCTGTAGCATCCATTGACGAAAAGAAATTGTTTCACATCTGCTGTCCCACGTAAATCCGCTTCAATTCCAAGCCACGACAGTTCAACATCCACATCGATGCTCTGCACTGACGCTCCTTTCTTCTCATGGCGGGCTCCTCAAGCCATGCATCCATCCAGCGGCAGACTGTCCAACAGCACCAACCTTTCCGCTGAACAAAGCGGGGCTGTGAAAATAGCACCTATTATTGCCTGTCCAGCAAAGACAGTGAAAGGGGACTAACATTCCTCCCAAATCAAAAACAGTGCTGGCATATTCATACTGCCGAAAAGGCGCAACAACTCAAAGGGACAAAAGAAAACATAAAAACCACACAAAAACAACAACAAGCAAGGCTCGTGAGAGCACTTGCTGACGGCTAATCGGGCGCCATCTTGCACTTCTTAGACAGAAGCGTGTGAAGTTTCATCATGCAAGTGTGAAAAAAATCCAAGTAAAAAGCTACATAGAGAATTGTGACAAAATAATAATAGCATGCATTGACAATAACGTATATTGGGATTTGGACTGCAATTGATGACACTCACGTGAAATATGGCGTGTGTTAGCGGCTAATGACTAGCAGCTAGCGGCTAGCTGCTAGCCGCTAAGGGAGGGCTCAAATTAGGCTTTCAAGAGCCATTGGATTGCTTCTCAAAGGAAATTATTGGGCGAATGTGACTTTGCTCATGCACTTTGATGATCCTGACACAGTTCTATTGATGAATTCTAACAAACCAGGCTAACTTTAATGTGCTGTTAGCCGGCAAAATTGAGTCATTCTGAATTCACTTTCTCCCATATTCACTCGCGAAGAAAAAAAATAATGTTTCTTGGTATGCAGTTAATATAGGGAAAGTTACTCATTTAAGCCCAATTGGTCCCTTAGAATGAAGTGAAATGCCTTATTTTCTCTTTATTATTCGTGGTTACATAGGACAACATTTATGTTATCCGAATACTCAATAGTTTGAAAGAATTTTCATTAGGATTCTCAAACACCAAAATATTTGATTGGCATCAGCTCTACTGTGATGTTTGTGATGATGCCCAGGATACTTATCTTTTCATGTTCTTCACTTGCCTTTCATGGAACGGATGCGTGCTGCCAAGAATCATCTGGAAGGAGAATCCCTGACACGACAGCGGATGAGCATCCATGTGCAGCAGCTGTGGGACGATTCGTGCCAAGCATTTCTCCGTATCAGGAGATGATTGAATTGAGTCCTTCTCCAGTTGCTCTCTGGCACCTGAAGGATTTCCCCATGCGGGAATCTGCTGGAGAGTTTTCTTCGTTTGTTGTTGTTTGTTTTGTTTTTTGTTTTTTTAACAATGACATCTAATTTTGACGACCTGCTGAAAGATGGCCATGCTGAAACCTTCCTGCTGGCGGTAAAGCGGATACAAGTGACTAATTGATTGGACCTTGGCTTGGAGTGAACTCCTTCACCACTTGATTTTTCTTCCAACATGGCTTTTGAGTATTCTTCTGTCGCAGATGTGAAGGCCACCGAAGAATCCTGATTGAAGTGGAAATGCTCCACGAGTCCGCCAAGCCTTCCAATCAGCGCCAGAAAGTGCCAGATCCATCTTGATCTTTGTATCAGACCTTGAAGAAGAACCAGTCCTCTCCCCCCCACTGTGTGCCAGTGGGGGGGAGAGTGGTGCTGAGTTAGCTACTAGTTGTGTAGTTGTTGTTTTGTTTTATTAGATGTCCTGAGAACTTCAAGTAGGCCCTCGGTTTTGTTGCACTTCTCTCACTGGTGGCTTTGTAGGTTCCATCTTTTTTTTTTTTACATCAAGTTGCCCGTTAGCTATGGACGGTAATCAAGGTGCGGGCCAAGGCAGCCCAGAAAGCCCGAATCGTGCGGTGGAGTACCTCTTAGAACTAAACAACATCATTGAAAGCCAGCAGAAGCTTCTGGAAACGCAGAGGAGGCGCATCGATGAGCTGGAGGTCCAACTAGACCGTCTCAGCCAAGAGAACAAGGACTTGCGCTTGGACCGCCAGCCTGCAGCGCCCCCTCCACCCGCAGCTCCTCCGGAGCCTCGTCTTCCTCCTCCTCCCCCTCCGCCGCCTCCCACTCACTTCTCCTCTGTTCCCACCAAGAACCACCACCATAACAAACCTCCCACATCCATCCCGCTCAATGCCAGCCACAACCACCAGCACCGCAACTACAACAGCTCCTCAGTGGTCCACATTCCTGCCACGGGCTATACCACGCAGGTCCCTGCGCCGGCTCCTCCCCCGCCGCCACCTCCCATTCCACCCCGGGAGCAGCCACGGGGGCACGGACGTCTGAGCCGGGCGGCGTCTACCAGCACCGGAACCAACACTAACTTTGTGGAGAAGGAGAAGGAGCGCTTGGAACGCCTGCACAGGAGCAACGCCGCCAACAACCACCACGCCCACACGCTGCATCACCACAAAGCGTAAGTTACCGCTTGACCCTTGCAGAGACGCACATCCCCAAGTCGCACGTTAATAAGTCACATAAATCTTGTTTTCACCACTGAAAACAGCTCCCATGTGGCTTTACCGCTCCCTCTTGAGTTTTCCATCCATCCCTTCAACGTTTTTGAAGTGCTTGTCCTCATTAAGATTGCAGTTGAACTAGAGCCTCTCCCAACCTAGCTGGTTGCAAGCCAGTGGCTTGGTAGGCCAACAGGCATGCATACTCACATCGAGACGAAACTGCTTGTTGAGTCCCAGGTATTAAAAATAGATCATAAAGACATGATAACGAAAAGCATACACTCATAGTCAGAGGCAGCACTTACTCATCCAGCCATCTAGTTTTAGTTGCCAATAGGTGTAATGAGTTCTCCCTTATTTTTAGTTGTGCTTAAATTAGCCCACCTTGAGGGGGTGGTGCCATCCCATGTAAATGAGCCAGCCTCAATTGACTTGCTAGTTTAATTTCTCACTTGGGACACACTGCAGAGATCCCAAGACATTAAAAAGTCTCTTTTCCATCATTTGTCGCCTTTCTTGTGATATAATAACACCTTACAATGTTTTTTCCTTGATCAAATTCCAACTTGCTCAAACTTCGATTGTCTTGGGAGATAAACTCGTGCTACTCTGTACTGAGATGGCAATGTCACAGCTTTTGTGTTGCAGGTGCTATTCTAACATGCTAAAATTGTGCTGAATGCATCCTTTGGCTAAAAACCTTCGATGCGGGCATTGTTCTTGATCACTCCTGTTTGGATGTGGGAATGGAGCAGAGTGAGGCCAACTTCTGTTTCCCAAGTTTTCGAATTGTCAACCTCCTGAATCTGTTTCACTTCCCACATTAACAATGTAAATAATGAATATATAATTACAAAAAATACAATATAATTAAGTAGCATCACCCTTTAACTCATTCACTGCCAGACAATGTGCGAAAATATGTCCATTCCAGTGCCAAGGTTTTTGTCATTTTCACTCAAATTTCAGGACCCACAAAATATTGAGTTTTAGGACTACATAAACATTCAATGCAGCGTAAGAAACATTAGACTCTCTCATTTCATTGAAAAAAAGAGTTCATTCCTAGGTTATACAGGTCTGGAGTTATCTGAGCTTGAAATGAGGGCGGCTGTACAAAAGGCAAATGCTGCCCCCCATAGGAGGAGAAAACCTTGCCAGAGGTCTGACCAGCGCTTTATTGGCACCAACCCCCCACAAGCTTTTCAATTCCCAAATAAATTCAGGAATGGCAGTGAATGAGTTAAAATAAATATGACTGCGGAATTGCCTTCCGCAAAAAATATCCATACACAAGTGGGGGACTCTTCCTCCATCCAACAGGGTTGTCTTAGTCCAGATGTCTCAATTCAACATACTTCTTTGACCCCAGTAACTGTACTGCTTTGTTAAAACTCTGGCAGAAATCTTGGAACATTTGAGAAAAGCACAAAAACACAAAACAAAATGTGAATTGGTCAATTTTTAATCTTGAATATGCGGGAAGCAGTTGAGTTAAATTGGATCATTTCCAGCAGTAGACCGGGTGATGTGCTGTCAGACAATGGTTTGAAATCATTGAATTACAGCAACTACAACCGCAGCGGTTGATGATTCTCGTGAAAACTTATACATATACATATACATATACATATACATATACATATACATATACATATACATATACATATACATATACATACACGATCCCGGGTGTTGATTGTCATCAGTAAAACAGTGAATACAGTGAGACTAATAAAGGCATATCGAATCGAATCGAATCGAAAATTTGTCGCCGGTTTAGTTGCCTAGCAACACAATCTTTTGGAGCACCCCATCAGGAAGTGCGCGTTGTCCCGTGTGAATCGGCGGTGCCTCCTTCCTCGTTGGGTCTGACACTAAGCACTGGTCACGGCGCCTGCTGTTGCTAGGCAACGGCGTACAGCCCGCTGCAAGGGCCGCGCTCGTCAACGTGCACTAAGCGTGAGCGATGCTCGCTAATGCTGACAAATGTGGCAGGTTTCTCCCAGGCGGTTGAAATGCGGCCGTGACTCATTCGGATAACTTTGTCATCCTTCCCTTGAAGAAAGCTCATGTTCCCCCATCATGTTTCTAGGGGGGCTCAATTTGTAAATGCAGCTCTATTAAAGTATGCATAATTTACTCTGATGATTGATTGATGGTGCTGTCGATAGTGTTTACACAGCTCAATTACACTTTGAAAATTCACGCTTACAGGACAAACAAACATCTTACTGGGTTTAGCTCAATGTATCTTGGCCCTAAGGACAATGTTGAAAGTGCAACTGGCCTGCCCGCCCCTCTCAATTCCCAAATCTGATGGTCAATTGCACATTGAAACCAATGACTACATGAAGTGTAGGCACTCATACTGCACACAAGGTACATTTGACACAAGGTAGCAGTTTGGCAGATCGAACTAGTGAACAATTTTTCAAAAAAGTACAGTTCAAGGTATTTATTGCATTGCAGTTGAAGGGTACTAAAACTAAACGTAGAGCGAGATAATTTATGTGCATTGTGTGTCGAACACTGAAAGCTCACTAGATTCAACGCTAACACAAAAGAAAGTCCAGTTGAAGCTCCAACGAATAGCATTGTACTGTGGTGTAAGAATCATTAAAGCAACCAATATTTGAACACAAATGCTATAGCAACATATGTAGATAGACAATAAAGCAATACTCATAGGCATATATTGTTAATACTCTACAAACAATTACTAACATTACGATGGGCTACTGAGGAGTTGATACCATCTTTGTAAAGTCAAGGGGGAAAAAATATTAGACCACAATGTTTTCTTCAATTTATTCTTTACTTAAAGGACAACCGACACCATTTTTTTGTTTCTTAACTGACATCATAAAAACTTTTATAGCATCTAAATACCCAAAACACGCGGGCTGGTATTTTTAGTCAAACGCAAAACACCAATAAAAATGACTTAAAGGACAACCGACGTCACTTTTTTGTTTTTTAACTGACACCAGAAAAACGTTTGATATCATCTAAAATGGGCAAAACACGCAGTATGATATTTTTAGTCAAATGCAAAACACCAATAAAAATGACTTGAAGTGTCCAAAATCTGCAAAAAAATTGAGCTGCGAATTGGGCATTTTCAGAAAGTCCCGCCCCCAGTTCGTGACGTCACGCCAAGACGTCTTGCATTGCTGGTGAATCAAAACAATGGCTTCAGATTCGGAGAATATGCTTTCTTGTTCCACATCCAGTGATGAATATGATTCAAATAGTTCTGAAGAGGAAAGCATACATGTTTGCAATCGATTAAAGAATTTATTTGTGCCATTTTGAGGCAACATTGGGGGAAAATCTCTCACCCAAAAAAAGAGGCACAAAATGACGACCTCCTGTGGCCAACTCCGTTTCCACATGCTGATAAATTCCTTATATGGCCCTCTTCTGGCCTTCTGGCGGCTTTTGGGTGCAACACGAGGTCCCCAGACCAAACAAGTACAGCAAAATACATTGACGTGATGGAAGGACCGCTACAATGCATCTTTTTTTACGGTAAAGGGCGATCCTTTAGTGATGTCACGTACGGACTCGTCACCAACTCAAAAACAAGATTTCCTGAATATTCAGCGCGAGTCTTAAAACGTAAAATATAGCTATATGCGGTGGAATCTTTGTAAAATGCGCTCAGTAGAAGTCATTTGAAGCCATTTTACAAATTATGGACACAACTTCTCCGGAGACGTCGGTTGTCCTTTAAAGTTGCCCAAAACTGCCACAAAATGAGCTCAAAACGGGAGCGATTCAGAAAGTCTCGCCCCCAGTTCGTGACGTCTCCTCGGGATACGCCTTCACAAACTGCCTTGCTCCAGAATTAAAACAATGGCCTCAAGAGAGTTCAGATTCGGAAAAATATATTTGCTTGTTACACATCCAGTTATGAATATGATTCAAATAATTCTGAAGAGGAAAGCATAAGTGTTTGCGATCGATTAAAGAATTCCTTCCGTATCAATTCGAGCCACGTTAGCAAAGCGACGAAACTGGTGAAGGGCACGGCATATGAAGCATATATGAAGCTCCGTGAATGAGCAATATAGCATCAACGTGGGTGATATGTGGCATATAAGGACATGCATAACAAATAATAAGCTACAATATGTCAACATCAATGCAGATTGTTTAATGGTTGGACATGCAAAACGTTTAAACTTTCAAGATGAAGAGTTACGAACTTTCGTATGACAGTGGGTATCCATCGCTAACTCCGGTTAGCTCTTCGTTGCAGCAGCTGAACGTTTGTCCGATAGGTTTGCTCTACTATTATGACGATTGCTCTCTTTCACCACTGGAAGCAAGTTTCTACCCATAATAAGGCTGAGAGGATGACAGCGGTTATCCAAGCTGGGATTCGCACACTCCGGGGAACTCCTCAGCTGGCGCTATACTGCGCTGGTCCGTTGGAAATGGCTGATTTGTCCGCTGGGAATTTGTGTACTTACACCTTCTTTATGCGTGTTACTCCAATTGGCTGCCACACAATGATTCACCATTGCATTATTTATGGTGTTTTCTTTCTAATTTCGCGATCAACACGGACAGTGTTTTCAGAAGAAACAAAGTACAGCGAGACCTCAACTTACGAACTTAATTGGTTCCCAGACAGAGTGTGTCAGGCGAAAAGTGTGTATCTCAAAAAAAAAATCCCACAGAAAACCATTCAAATGGGAATAATCCGTTCCCGGGTTTCCATAAAATATACTTTTCAACTAAATAAGCCTTAAAACTACACACAACATACCTTATTCTATGTATAATAAATGTGCTATTGTATTGTAATGAAAGAAATACACTGCATTGTATCATAAAGTCACTTTATTTACATTTGTGATGGTCATTTATGGCTTGATGGAATGGCGTTGGAGGTCGAAGGTCAAAGGGAATTGCTGTTTGGAAAGAGAGGCGCATTACATGAGGACTGTAATTAAAGAAATAAACTGTTTTGCAAACTAAAGTTTTATTTACCTTTTTGATGGTTGTTGATGGCTTATGGAAGGAGAGTTACCTTCCATAAGGACTGTTGGTAACTTAACCTCTGATGCTGTTCGGTTGTGTGCTTCCGCCGAAGATCTCTCCACCAGCCGTGGGGGGGTGTATTATGAAAATAGTGCTTATTATAAGGTTTAATTTTCATAAATTTGACATTTGTAAGACGAAAAGTTTGTAAGATAAGGTGTTTGTAAGTTGAGGTCTCACTGTACCTAAAATGCACTGTGTCGCTTTCTCGGTCAGGGGCGTTTCCTCAGCGAAGTCACTCCGGCATCGTCATCAACTCGAAAACAAGACTTCATGAATATTCAGCACGAGTGTTAAAACGTAAAATATAGCTATATGCGGTGGAATTTTTGTAAAATGTGGTCAGTAGAAGTCATTTGAAGTGATTTTACAAATTAAGGACGCAACTTGTCCGTAGGTGTCGGTTGTCCTTTAAATACCTGGTGTGTCATGTGTGAAAAAACAATGTTCTTGCCAGGACAATGTCATAGCTAATGGTCTACAAACTTCATAGCCATTTTTTGTTGTCATCATTATTTCTCAGAGGAGAGTCCTTTGAGAAACAGATATTTTTTGTGGCCTCATGGGGCGTCCAATTCTGAGGATTTTTGTGGCACATGAGAAAATCACCAGGCACTTTTCCTCGACACTTGTAGGTAGGTAATCCGGAGACTCGCATATTTGTATAAAGATACTGTCCTAAAATCTCTATTTTCAGTAATATATCGACTTTCAAGTAACAATTGTTAAACCTTGGTGGAGGTTTGCTCTCTATCTTTCGGTGCTCTTTTTTGCAGCTTCCTTCCAAATACAACACAAGCACACATACTCAACCTCCACAGACACGCACACTGTGTGTCTTCTATTAGGGCGCATTCAAATGAGACACAAAGGTGGCTGGTGGTGTTGGGAGGGGGGTTGTCATGGAAACATTTCAGGGGGCTCATGCAGATCAGCGTGAGCGTGAACATGGCCGCCAGCCTGCCAGCTTCTCGGGGAAGCTTTCTAGTGGTCATCTGCGGTCCTGCAGTAGTTCATGAACACACTCACATACACACACTCATATATTTACACAAACACACACACACATACACACACACGCACGCACACACAAACACACACCTCCGAATGACCTTGTGGTGGAGGTGTCTATTAGGAATCATGTCTATTTATAGATCACATTTTCTAAGTCGGCGTTTCTCCAACAACCGGAATGTGAAAGTTTTCAATTGGGGGTCAGCATAATAATGAGATTGTTGACTGGAGCGCACACAAAACAACCAAAATGCAAAACCAAATTCTCGTCTCTATATTTGGGAAAAAGCACCAAAACAATAAGTAAATAAATAACAAATGCAGTGGACCTCCACTTTTGCAGGGCATCTGTACAGACCAAGACCGAAATGAATGGTGCGTTACCACCACTAACTGACGTTGATCTTCCCGCTGCAAGGAAATCAATGCGAATTAATGGTGGTCGCGTAATATGATGTTTGCTGCTCCCCTTGAGCCGTGCAGCTCTGAAGCAGACTCTCAACATTTTGCACGCTGTCAAATTTCTGTGCATCTTGAGACAGAGATCAAATGAAGGAATTGGTACTAGAAGGCGACCACTGATGTACCTTACCTAATAGCTGCGGAGGGTTCATTGGATAAAAATGCTCCAGCAAATATGGCTAAAGTATATCTCAACAATTTTATTTGAAACATGCCATTCAAAGTAGTAAATTAACAAACAATGATGATCGATGATGAGGATGATGAATATTTAATGTGGATTTAATGCCGGAAAAGATTGCTGCTTGCGTCTAGGAGGCGTGTCCCCTCACACAAGTCTCACATGGCATTTGTGGTGTTGCATGAAATGTTTTTGTGGGTTGCGGACTTTACTGAACTTGTGTGCACACTGCCGTGCAAACTAGGTTAGCCAGTATGAATTCCTAGCCAGTGTTCCTAGCAGGTTTCTGTATGTCTATTAACTATTAAAGTGTGGTGAACAAGATAGCTGTTTGACCATCGTAAGGCGAGTCTCTTTCCAAGAGTTGCGCGTGACATCATTGATGATGTTTGAAACTTTTGTTTTTGCCCTTTTGTGCAACTTTGGATGTGTTAGCAGTCAAACAGCAACAGTAAGAGTCAGCTATAATGCACACGCAGGCCTTGTTACCGTGACAACATGTTTCTTGATATTCCACAGTTGCCCGTGACAACACGACTGGCCTCCTTTCTGGAACTGCGTTTCTTTTTCTGACTCTTTGTGTTGTCACTCAGACCATCAGTGATCATCTTGGCCAGCTAATTTATGCACACTTGAGGTGTCAGTATTATAATGATTAGAGATAGAGAGAGAGAGAGAGAGAGAGAGAGAGAGAGAGAGAGAGAAAGAAAGAAAGAAAGAAAGAAAGAAAGAAAGAAAGAAAGAAAGAAAGAAAGAAAGAAAGAAAGAAAGAAAGAAAGAAAGAAAGAAAGAAAATAGCCCATCACATAGCACAATTGTCTAATTCCATCCATCAACCAAACCGCTGCATGGGTGTCATGTAAGTGCGAGAGCCTATCCCAGCTGTCCTTGGGCAATGGGCAGTGTAATCCCTGAACCTGTTGCCAGCCAATCACAGAGCCAGAGTCGCACCCATGACCTCTGCACTGTAAGGCTAAAAAGACAACCACCCTGCCACTAAATTGCACACAATCATTTCTATTTTTGGAAAACAAGAAAAGGGCATTTTTAGATCACACATTGGTATTTTTTTTATTTGGTCTTTTTACAGTTACTTGTTAACCCATCTGGTAACAAAAATTGTCACTGTCACGTCTTGGTTTAACTCCAACGAGTGGCACCGTCGGGCCTCGCCTGAAGTTGCACAGGTGTTAGTCATTTGAATCAGTGGCAGTTGAAAGGACTCCCGGCACGACCATTCAGTGTTGTGTCATGTTTTACTCAGGGTTTTGTTTGCTACTTTTGACCTTTCTGTTCTGATGACTTTTGTTGCTGCCGACTTTATTTAATACAATTTGTCAAATACACACTGCTCCTCCCTTCTGCCTGCTTATTTGGGGTCCACCACCAATATATATATATATATCTTTTCTTAGCACACCGTCCATGTTGCCATGTAATTTGTTTTTCAATCCAAATTTATTACAATATTCTTCAGAAGTGGCCTTTCTGCTCCAATTAGTAGAATACTGGTGGGTTTTATGAAAGAATGCATTCCTCACTGTGACCTTCACTACCACAACGTTTAACATGTTTAACATGTTTAACATCACAAGAGGAACTGTTATCCCAAGTATCTGTGCTACTGCCATCAAAGCTCAGACCGAAGAGAAAGGTGGAAAGTGGTGGTTTGGTCTCGCCTCATCACCTGCAACTTCTTCCAGCTACACCGAGTCAGATGATGTGAATTTCTTTGTTTACCGGGATCTACATAGAGGCATAACTCCCCTCTCCCATTGCCATATTGTCTTTTTCTGGGCTTCCTGACCTCATCTGAAACTCTCAGGGGCCTGAATCGATTTGAAAACCGCAGAATAGAATAAAAACCTTCGAATGTACTGTTTATTGTTTCCAGCCTGTATTAGGAAACCCAACATCCGATATTCAACAAACACGCGAAGAAAGAGTAAGGCTGACTCTCTCTCGCCAACAGTTTCCGGCTTTGGGTGCACAACACAAAACATATTTCACGTCTAAAACGAATGGGACACTATCTTGAAAATGCAAATGAAATGTAAATTTCTCCACTGCGAGACTAATAAAGGCAAATCCAATCCAATCCAAATCCCAAATCCTAAAAGTAAAAACTCAAGTCCTTGTGAAGTCAAATCATTTGACTCCAGTCCTCCACTTCTAGTAAACAATCGAGTATATGTGTGTGTATGTGCATCATCCTCCCTCTCACTGTGCACTGTACACGTACATCTGTGGTGCTAACGGCTAACTCCTACTAACAGATTGACTCTGTGCTAATCATGATTTGTCTGCCTGTTTTCTCATACGCACAGCCTACCGTGTTGTGCTGCTAATCGCTAAAGTAGTTACACACAACTAACGGTCACGCTTTTGCTTTTAAATGTGTGCTCAGCTAATGTTGACGTTAGGTGTGCTTTATGCTTTTAACATGAATAATGGTTGCAATGGAGCTGTGCTAAGCTCTGACCATGCTAATGCTGTTTGTTTGTGTGCCTGTGTGTTGTCGTTGTCGACCTTTCTGTGTTTGTTCCTCTCTTGACTTTATTTTCCCTTCTTTTCTCTCTTCTGGCTTGCTCTCTCTTTCTTTTCTCAATTCCTGTCTATCTAGCGCCCCCGCCTCCTCTTGTCGTCCGTCCAGCATCACCACACCTTCCTCCTCCGCCTCCTCCTCCTGTCTCTACTCGTCCAGCCTCCCTCCTAACAGCCACGCCTCCTACCATCAGTACTGCTGCCCCGCGCGCCTCCGCCTGCCCAAGCCTTCGTGCGCACTGCCCCCCGCCAACAAGCACCACGAGCAGGCAAGGTAAGGGCCACAGTCACCCGCCCTCCTCCAAACCCGTTCTCCCTATGACCGCGGCGCCCACCCTTTCCCAGTGCAGACAACCTACATAATTTGACAATCCTCATCATTGAGGATTTTAGTCGACAAGGGTGGACAAGTGCTGGCCTGCTCCATTCTTTAATATGTCCCATTGACAACAAAGAGTCAAATTCCGATGTCCGCTTTCATATTTACTTGGTTTGTATTTAGTTACTATTACTTACTATTGTTATTTAAATATGGTATAATTAAACGTCGTTACTCATTGAAATATTTGAATTTTTAATTATTTTAATAAATTAGCCTCATTTACTGCCAGGCGTGCAAGAATGCGTCCACTCCAGTGCCAGTTTTTTTTGGGTCATTTTAACTCAAATTGCAGGACCCACAGAATATTGAGTTTTAGGACTACATAAACATTCAATGCAGCGTAAAAAAACTTAAACTCTCTTCTTTCATCAGACAAAAAAATATTCTAAGTTATATGGGTCTGGAGTTATCTGAGCTTGAAATCGGGGCGGCTGTGGAGGGAAAAATATTGCCAGAGGTCGGACTAGCACTTTATTGGCACCCCACCACCCCCCACAAGAAAAATCCAAACCCGAACAAATTCGGGAATGGCGGTGAATGAGTTAAAAAAGTTCAAACTGACATTGAAATGCCGAATAAAAGCTGAGGACCTGACTAGGTGGACATTCTTGCTAAATTTAAATTGAGCATGTAACATCCCGTTGGCTTTTCCAACATTTCCCCACACTACATAAGGCTGGTAACTCATAAAGTGTGGTTCAGCAGTATGACATGTGAGCCCATAAATTACCTTATTTAAAAACATAAATACAATTTTAAAAAGTGATACATGTTTTAAATCCAGCCTTCTCCTCTATAGCCTTTTGTTCAAAAGAGATTTTTGAATATCATGGTACTCAATTGTTTCATATTGGAGTATCTTCTATATACAGTATACATACAGTATGTATGATCAGATTTTGAACGGAACCCCGTAGAACATCTGGTAGTAGACTGCCGGGGGTACTTTGTGGACACAGAAGGAACCACTACCAACATTATTTTTTTCCATAGGCACACTGTTACATGACAGACAGCATGGCAGTTGATTAAACAGTACGTTATTGCATTGCATTGTCATTCTGCCAGCATTGGTATTTTTGCAGTACTTCATTTTAAGGGGATAAGGGCTCTCTCTTCATTATGTGCGTGTGTTGGCATTGCACAACAAGGAAGAGGTCCCGATGGCTATTTTTAACTTTTCAAAATACACTCAGATGCAAAAGAGAGCAGAAAACAACTCAGTCAAATTGTTTCTTTTATTTCTGCAATGTTGTAGGCTGTCAGACCCCGTGATTTATTGTAAAGGGATATTATATATATTGACTGCCGCCACGAGTCGGCGTTTGACCATCCAGTTGGACCATACTTTAGAAAAAACACCCAGAAATAAATCAACTTCATAACATGATATATAATAAGAAATAAACTGTTTTCTAAAATAAATCACACCTCATTCTTCTAAGATTATGATTTTTTTCCCCTTGCAACGAATCCCCCTCATGAACTCACCCATGACCAACAATTGACATTCATGTCTTCCTTCATTCGTCCTCACCGACATTTTCCTTTTCCTTCCCTCTTGCTTGCTTGCTTGCTTTCTTTCATTTTCTCTCTCTCTCCCCCTCTCTCTTTCTCTCTCTTACTCACTCACTCTGCAATTTTTCTTTCTATCTTTTTCTGATTCTCCTTCAATCTTTTGTGTTTCTTTTCCTTTACTTTTTCTTTATTTCTTTCCTTTTCAATTGTGGTTATTTCTCTTTATTGTTGCATCTCTTTTTCTCTCATTTTCCTTCTGATTTTATTCTTCCTTGATTTTCCTCTGTCTTTTTGTCCCTTTTCATTTTCTTCTTTGCTTGTTTTTTTTCTTTTGCTTTTGTCTTTGATTTTTGTTATTCTGAACTTTCCGTCGAGCTCCTTTTTGTTTGTTTCTTCCATTTTGTTTTTGTTTGTCTTTTTTCTTTCCTTTTCTCTTTTTTTCTTTGCCTCTATTTTTTGTGTTTTTTTTTCCTTTCTCTTTTTGTTTTGTATTTTTGTGTTCTGTTTTGGTTGTTTTTATCTTTGTTCTTTCTTACCTTATCTTTTTTTTATGTCCATCTTTCTTTTTCATGTTTCTATCTTCCGTTCTTCTTGGTGCTTCCTTTCACTTTTTTGTTTTGTTTCTCTTTCTCCCTTTGTCTTTTCTTTCTCCGTTTCCTCCTTGCTTCTCTCCTACCATCTGTCTTTCTGTCTGTCCATCTGTCTGTTTGTCTCTCAGAGAGGAGGAAGATGATGACATCGCCCATCAGTTCTGTTGCCCCGCCTCTGAGTGCAGTAGCCCCTCCTCTAGGTAACCAGAGGCGACCCTCAGCCCTTAACGCCAATCACCGTCTAACTTCTAACACCTTAAACCCCGCCCCTCGCCAAACAACACCCGCCGGCCAACTTAATTGATGGAGAATGCCGTTAAGCCTGTCACGTATTTTAAATATAGAAGCGGCAAAAGTGGGAAAGTGGAGCGTCCCCAGCAGAGAAGACAGCTGCTCAGATTCATCATTTCTGGTCAAAGCCATGTGCGGTTTCCCCGTTGAAGAACATCATATTCCATACAGGACGCTTGGCGTTTTTGCGGTGTCTGTCTCACCCCTTTCTGAGAACGTTCGCAGCTCTGCTGCAAGCTAACAGCACCGAATGTGAAATGTGTCAAATGCCAAACTGTGGAAGACAAAGGACACAGAACTGCTACTAGCGCTTTTGCTAGCCAGGTGTATATCATCAAACACTGCTCGGCTGAATTGCGGCAAGGGTTCTCCTTCAAGCTGCTTACTAAGCCAACAATAACAAAATCAATTATTTGTGTGATTACTTCTTTGGAGCCAAATGTGTTTATGTGATTTTTGATTTTTATCATGAATATGTGGTTGTGTGATTCCAGAAAAGTATCCAGAAGAAACATTTTGTTGGTCCGAACAAGCGGTTAGCATCTTTTTTCCGCCGTGTTAATCCTCACCTTAGATCGAGATAGTTTCATATTAAAGAGGAACTAAACCCAAATACTGTAACCACTATTTATCTCTTTATCACAGCATATAGGGGCGTGCGCAAAATGTTAGGTCACATGACTTTCACAGGGCAAGCACGAACGTTTCTGCAACTTTAATTTTGGTCAACAGTTTATGTTATGCAATGTGGCAACTGTTTAATGGTTTAATTTTGGTTTACTGTTTAGCAGGTTTAATATGTTTCACTCTAATTTGTATGTCTGTCAATGAATTGTTACTTTTGAAAATATCATTTACATTTATTTTCTTTATCAAACTAATCTTGCTTGGACGAGCGCAAGGAGGGCTACAGTCGTAACTTAGCTTAGCCTTGCACAGCAGACTTGTGAACATGAAGCGACAGCATCACTGCTGGTGGCCAAGTGATCGTACTGTGATATACCTTTCCATTCACCAATCAATTATTTGCAAAATCCACAATTATCACAAAAAAAAGGATTGCAGTTGCTTACTTGTGTGTTAACCTTCAGCAAACGTGACCTCAGGTGGGGCACGACCAAAACCAGAGTAGTTCTGGGATGTGTGGAAAAAGTGTTGAGTCGTGGCTTGTTTGGACCACTAAAATGTGTCAGAATGTACTTAGGAAAACAAAGCCTGGGAGTCTCAAAAAGTAAGAAGTGTATTTCTTCTAATCATGGTCGTTCCTGAAATAGATCATGACTATAATCTATCTGCCACTCTAGACAAATAAACACTTCCCTAAAGTATAAACTTCTTGCTCCCCAAATCACAAACGGAACACGTGGTAGTCGGCACGATTTTCCTAGTTTTTATTGTTGTCCTTAACAGATGCGTCCATTTGAAATATGTTACTAATGAAAAGAGCAGCACCTAGCGAGGCATTTAACGAAAATGCGCAACACCCCACCAAATTTTAACAGGGTGTATTGTGCATTGTTGTTTACAATTTAAAACACCTGCCAGATATTTTAAACAGAGACGAAAGGGGACTTTCCTGAAAATGAATGAAAATACAAATGTGAGCGTCAAAATTGGAAATTTCAAAATATACGATATGCAAAACGGGACGGGTGTTATTGTTAGTCGTGTTAGTGCATCAACGTGGCCACCTACGCTCGTGAAAGCAAAACACCGAACTCAAACGCATTCGTTCAATGTTGTCAACTAATATCCGGATTACTTTTAGGTAATTTTTCCTCAATTTTCGGGAGGAATTTGCATGAGAATTTGAAAATCAAGAATTTCAGGAAAATCCAGAGGACACGTCCGTGACACTATTACACCAGGGATCAAGGATTATAGGTATACTTTGACTGAATATTTCTTGACACTCTAAAATTCACTCACTTTTATACCGTTCTCAACCGTTCTCCCCTCCACTTTTGCAGTCAACAACTTAACAGAGCAATGAAGTGTCAAATATAAAAAAAGTTAATACATTCTCTCATAGTTGAAGTGCCCCTCATAAATGCAGCATTTCACCACCAAGAGAAGGAATTCCAAATTTTATCAAATCAACCCCATGTGAACAATTCAGCAAACATTTAATCATGAAAAACTAATACTGGCAACGATGTTAGATCATTCTAATACTAATAGTATTAGCTAAAAACTGCAGATCTGATTGTTCAGCTCTTAACTTGTGATTGCTGACATCAAGTTGTCAGTCTTCTTACAGGGTTGACAAGAAGATGAGTCTATTAAACCAGTGGCATACATACATTAGAAAGTCAATAAATACCCTTTAAAAATAATCTTATGCTAATGAGTGTTGGTCCTACGTCATCTATGGCTGCAACCAGCAATGTAGAGTGGCAAAACAATGAGTTCACCAAAATGGACACAGTTGATCAAATATGTTTTCTTTAGTCCAAGCAGATCAGGTTAAATGTGGCTACTATTTGTACACTCATCAACACGTTGCATGATGTATCACTCTGCATTTTTGGTACCACATCACTGTGTCTGATATCCCGAACAGCATAGTGTCAAAAAGTTATCCGAATCCATTTTTTTCTCAACTAAATTGAGGCTAAAAATAGGTGACAATTGTATAAAAAAAGTATTATTATTGTTGTTATTATTATGGTTATTATTATTATTATTTTCATTGACAATGATAATAATGATGATCATAACTATGGTCTGGAGGCCATGTTGGAATCACATTGCTTCTTGTCTAGGTGAAAATTAGTGTATTTTAGTGTAACTGAACTCCCCAAAGTTCACAAAGGAGAACTCACTTGAAAGTTTAAAAAGACTGCAGCAACAAAACTAAATTGGAGAAATTACCTTTACAACACCCAGCCCCTTCCTGCCGCAATCCCCAAACCATAAGGATTCATAGAACTTGTGAAGGTCGCTACAGTACGGTATGTTTGTGAAAGCATAACACATTCAAATGAGCACTAAATTGAACTGTAAAGCCGTGAGTCAATAAGACCCATTTAGGCAGTGCATCAAGACAATTGTTTCCTCGCTGTTGGTCTTTCACCCCCGTTCTGACAAGGAACGGACAACTTGCTAGGAGCTGGTCCAATGAAAATGGATGGACTTAGAATTGCTCAGGCTGGCTTCTGCCATTGGCCGGTGTGCGGCAATTGATCCTGGAAGTTAAAGTACTTTTTTTCAGGTAAAAAGGAAAACATCTCCTGAGCAATTTTGCTATCTTGGTGTACACTCCAAAATGTTTTCGAAAGTGGTAGAGTGTTTTGGACTCCAATTACCATTATGATCAAATTGGATTTTATTTTTTGGGACTATGATGAGTTTTTCTGCAAAAGTACAAATAGGAGTCTCCCTGTTACAATACACCTGATTCAAATGATCAGATAATCACCCAGCTCTGCGGAAGCCTTACATTGAACCTGCTGATTTGAATCAGGTGCGTTTCAACAAGGAGACTTGGAAAACATGCCGGAGGGTGGCCTTCCAGGACTGGGAGTGCCCTCCCCTGGTCTACACGAATTTGGGCTGGAAATCCAAGAGAAAAATGGGAGAAGGAAGAGTAGAATGGGCAATTGTGGAGGAATAGGAAGTACAAAAGAAATTAGAAAGTTGTTCCTGATGATTTACCTGTCGGGTATGCAAGAGTCTCGGAGAGGCCGTTCCATCAAATTCAATAGGGATAGAATATGCCTGACGAAAGGAGTAGTTAGTACCCTTTTCTGAGAGCAAGGGTGGTGTTGATAAACCACCCAATTGTCGTTTGGGAAAGAGTGGGGGATTCCTAGACTTTGACGTATTAGTAGCATACAGTCTTGTCGGCATACAATTTTACTTTATGTTTGAAACTTTACCCCCATCTATTGGCTGTTGGTGGTACAGCAACAAAGTCATGTTCCCCACAATTTGTTAAAATACTTTGCTGCACTTTTATTAAAGGCACTTTTCAATTATTTTTATGATAAATTGGCTACTCAGAATATTTATCCATGAAACATCTGTCTATAATTACTCTCCTTGAAGAGCTTTTCTGTCTGATGCAAATGTGCCACTGTTCAGATCACTCACCTCTACTGTTTAAAATATGACATTTATACTGTTATTGCACTAAGCCAAATGAAGACATGCTGCAACGAGCACAAAAATGTTTACTCTAATAAGGGAAAATATTCAAATACTCTGCATTTTAAATTAAATGATGTCACATACACGTTGCCATAAATGAGATAGTGACAATCAGGGTGATGATTGAATAAAATAATTGTTCATCATCATCATCCTTATTAGTATTACTATTATGATCTTTAAATAAGTCAAATTGTATAGTATAGTCTTCCAACAAGCAATCTTTCTGTTAACATGACCCGGCGAGTAGTTAGCAGGCCCATAAATTAGCATTCGATAAATTCTCACTGCATATTTTCAATGTAAATTGTAAAAAAAATTGCACTTTTGCTAATATAGCAAAATATTTATTGTGTGGTTTATCATTGAATGCATTTTACTAAAAAGGCTGCAACAGTTTCAGTAAGCTAATATCCTGTTAGCAAGTAAGCTAAAGCCAAACACAACAAACCTGCTCTGATGGCGACTGCAATAATGGCTTTTTGCTCTCTCTGTTGTCACTCTAATGTTGTGAAAACTACAAAATAGACCCTTGTTGATTGGGATCAGGAAAATATAACATGAGCTAGCGAGATAGCAATGATCGTAAAAATAAAACACTTGAGGATTGTTATTATCATTAATTGATATCACACCCAGAGTCACCATGATTGATTGTCGATAGATATTTATTGTCTTCTATGCTAACAATGCACATAAACCCATCGACAATTTCAAGCAGATTTTGAAAATTTGTATTGGGAAGGAATGACAGCCCCTTTCATATTGTCCCAATCTGATTCCATGTTGTGTGAAAGTGCAGAAAATGGTGGCGATTCCTGCGTTCTGGCGATTCCTGGTGAATGGTGGCGATTCCTGAGTTCTGCGTGAAAATTAACTGCACAGAATTGTGCGTTCAAGGCAAAATATATCACTTATAATTTTGTGTCACAGGCAAACCAACAAAGATTTTTGAGGTAGCAACAGAATGCCATGGAGTGATATTTAATACCAAGCACTTACAGGATTTGTCCCGTCCTTTAGTATGTTAAGCAATTGTCGTTCTCACCAGACTCTGGTGGTGACATGATTAAGGACATCGTTCTATCTTCTTCTTTTCCTTTCGACTTTTCCCTTCAAGGGGTCGCCACAGCAAATCAGTGTCCTCCATCTTTCGAGGTTTGATCCGCATGCTTGTATTGGCCAAGCTTTTACGTCGGATGCCCTACCTGACACAACCCTCTGTATTTATCCGAGCTTGGGACCGGCACAAGAAGACTTATGTCCCTTTGTTGCTACAGAACAAGCAACTCGCTCAGTAACAGACTCCCAAACACAAAATGGTCATCGGCACAGCAACATTCAAAGAGGCAAAACTATACTCACCATTTAATGACAGTTTAAAGGGGAGGCCTGGGTGTCAATTTTGGTGACATACTCAAATTCACAAGGCGTGCAAAGTATGTGCTATGACTTCTTGAGAATCTGTTCATTATGTTGCTTATTGTTGTGATCTACAGAAGAGCTAGGAGAGGAACAAGACAGCACTAACTCATTCAGGACGAAATGAAATGTTTGAAATATCCATTAACCCACCACGCCCCCCAAAAA
This sequence comes from Hippocampus bargibanti, assembly GCF_051943395.1. Taxonomy (NCBI): domain Eukaryota; kingdom Metazoa; phylum Chordata; class Actinopteri; order Syngnathiformes; family Syngnathidae; genus Hippocampus; species Hippocampus bargibanti. Next base: position 13,643,181 of record NC_142734.1, read on the forward strand.
GTAAAGTGTTTTCTTGTTTATTATGGTCACTGTAATTATTATTTTTCGCTTATATTGTCGAGGGCAGGGGTGCCTTAGCTTTGTTTTGACCGTAGATCCACTGTTCAAGCAACTGCCCTCCCGCGATAAACCCACCTCCGCACGTGCACGGGTTACAAGCACACACTCCTTTATGAGCAACAGCCAGAACGTCACATAACATGAATAATACATAAAAAAGTGCACACAAGAGCATATTAGTTCGTATAAAGGAGCTAGTACCTACCTAAGTCGAGAACTGGCGCAGAGGCATGGGACGCACGTTGGCAACTCGTAGCTCACGGTAGGTCAATTGTACACAAAACAAACTTTGGGTGAGAATTAAAAAAGAGAAACAGCAACAGCCCAAACGATTAGGTGCAAGTGCAGACTGATGACTACAACAATTTCCGGTTATGAAGATCACGTGCAACCATAGACTAAAGCTGACATCCTTAGTTACGTTATTTTTTCATACGTTTTTACAGGTGAAACTGCGAGCATGCTTTGGGTGCAATTTACAAGAAGACAAAAAGATTGAAAATTTATTACACACACACACAGGCACATACCTTTTTTTAATCTGTCTGTCTGTAACCCCGTTCATGGATTACTGGTCGATCGTGATCGACTGGTTGGGGTGCCCAACCAGTCGTTAACAGTGGCATCACTGCACCTACTGCTGAGGCAAGACATAAAAACACACGCACACGTGCATCAACAGTCATGTTATTTATTTTTCTAATTCTTTGTGTCCTCACCATGTAAATAATGTTTGTAATTATTTTGAGCGAATGCTACCTTGAATACTATAGTTCAGGATTATTACATTATTTTGAAAAGAGTCCAGTACAATGGAGTGAAAACAGAATATCTGTGAACATTATGTCAGATGAAGAACCGTGAAATGAAGATGAGGACAGTGGTGGAAACTGAGATTAAAGTTATGAAGAAATGACTGTTGGTTTTGTGAATAACTATTTATCAGTACTCATAATCCTTAACTTGTTCTTGAAATGTAACACGTACATAAATGGTTGCATGTCCCAACAACACTACAGAAACTCAACTCATCAACAATCGGGAATGCAAATGTAGTTTAAAGACAAATGAGCAGTAAATACAAGCAGGATCAGCAAATTATCAATGAGAAGGAATTAATACCTGAAAGAGAAAAAACATTCTCTCATATAGGAAGTATCACCTGGATTTGAATGTACCACAGACAATACTACCTGTCTAAACCACTGCTTTAAACAGGAAGTATCCCCAATTAGGAAGGACTGTCTGGAATTGAAAATACTGAATACAAATGACAAAATTAAAGATAATAGAAGTAGTTTTGTTTTAGAAAGAATGGGATGTGTTAAATGAATAATTAAATACCACTTTGAAAGGAACTCCCACCTGGAGCAACAAATCAAATGAGGATTAGCCAGTACAGTTTGGAAAAGGAACATGAAATACTGTCTCAACTTGAACATGGTGCCAGAAACAAGACCCTTGAACAAGAAATAATACCCAATTTAAGAAATGCAAGTACAGTACCTGAATTCAAAAGTACTGCCTCAAGTTGAAAGCACCGCCAAAAACAGGAAGTGCCACCTGTAACAGGAAGTACCACCATGTTTCAATCTCTGTCTAAATAAATCGACTGGATTGAGGCACGGCGCTGGATAATTGGATTAAAGTCTTAGCAGGTTTGGTCAGTGACGGAAGAGAGAGGAAGAGGGCCACTCTGCAGAAACAACCAAACTGCACATTCACGTCTCAGCAACCTCGACGCACGAAAATGTCTACTATGAGTAGAAAGTATAGATAGATGTGCCATCAGATCAAAAGATGGCACCTGGGTTGGAATGTACCACCTGGAAAAGAAATATTGCCAGAAATAGAAACGGAAGTGCCATCTGGAGATCATATCAATACCAAGAAGAAAAAGTACCACCAAGAAGCAACTGGATCTGAACAACTAAAATAGGAAGTACCACCTGGTTGAAGTAGTACCTTCTGGAAAAAGGAAGTACAACATGTAGCAGAAAGTGCCACTGGCATTTTAAAGTAGCACCAGGATGTGGAACTCGGACTGGAAGGTACAAATTAGAAAGAAGTGCCACCTGGATTTTATGAAACTTTGCTGGAAGAACCAGCAGAATATCAGGTACCACCCAGAAGAGGACAGAGAACAAACAGTCTGAACTGGACTTGGAAGTATGATTTAAACCCGGAGGTATTACGTGAACTATGCAGTACCACTTTTAAAATAATATACCGGCCGGAATATGAAATGAGGAAGAACCAGCTGGACAGGAAGTAGTGCTTGGATTTGAACATCGTAAGCTTCAAATCACAGTTTGTTGCGATAACCCCATTGTGAACCAAAACAGCAGAACTGAGCAAGGCATGTTAACAGTCTCACAGATGAATACTTCACAATAAAATGAAATAGACACATTAATTCAGGAAATAATGCGGAAAAGACACTGTGTCTACTTTTTAACAAATCAGAGCAAATAAAACGTTTTATCTTTCGAAGAACTCAGGTCTTTCGCTATTATATTTGAATGGGGAAAAATAAGACTCCACTTATTTCACGAAACGTGTTTGTGAGTGAGTCCTCAATGTTGGCAGACTGTGATGTAAAAGTGGGGTTCATTTACATATTCCCACCCGCACACCACATTTCTTAGTTTATGTGGTGAGAGGGTCTTCGCATTGCAGTAGATTCCAACATGTAACTGCTCCATAGTGTTGTGACACTGCAGCCGATGTGCCACTGATGAATCTCCCGACATCTGGAATTTGCTTGAAGGACCCCCACTGACATTTATGAATGTGCAATCGGGACTGAGCCAAACGTGCCAGCGGGGATCCCTGGGATGTTTTGCATTTCAGGTGTCTGCCAGCTTTGCCCTTCATTTTGTCTGCGCTCCACCGGATCTTGGTCCCCCTTACACAGGTAGGACCTCACTAAAGTCATCATGGGACCCGCAGTTTATCCCAGCTAACATTGATTTCATCGCTGGGCCTTCAGTAGTACTGCATCTGAATCAATCCAGACTGAAAAAAGTGTGGTGTGATTTACTACAAGTCCATTAGAGGGTACCATTGGCCAGGAACTAACTGATCGGCCTTTCTTAATGATGTCCAACTTTTCTTGAAAT
>NC_142734.1:13651362-13701362 GCF_051943395.1 Hippocampus bargibanti
AGTAGATTTATCCTTGAGGGACGATCCATTGCTGTTGTGTTTATTATTTTGCTTTGTGTTGACTATTGTGTGATGCGCTTTGTTACAGCTGCTGTTGCGAAAGCGCGACATAAATTAGCATGTATTGTATTGTACTTTACATTCTTTGTCTGTCTGTCTGTCTGTCTGTCTGTCTGTCTATATACACATACATGGGTGCCGTGAGTGTGTGTTACTTCCGGGTTGAGTGAATGCTGGTGCGAATGGCTTCCGCTCCTCACCCGCAAAAAAAAAGAAAAATTTTCTTATCCCATGACTGTAAAGTGTTCTTGAGAGTTTTGAAAGGCGCTTAGAAATAACATAGTATATTATTATGATCAAAATAAAGCTCTGACAATGAGGTAGGCAGATCAGAGATGGGTGTCAATCAACAATCAAACCCCCAGTACTTATGAAGGTTAAATCAATGATACACTGATAGCCTGAGTTTTCAAACTCATCACTGGCTAACTCGCACACAGAGATGACATCTGCACACAGATGTATGCACTAGCACAAACACACGTACACTCACACAGACCCACTAACACACAAAAAAAACAGACCGAACACACACAAACATACACAAAAGCTCACACATCGATGAAAAGGTATCTTCAGCCGTCATCTGTACTTCTTTGAAGGTGTTGGATGTTTCGCTTCTTATCCAAGAAACTTTGTCAGCAAACTAAAGTCTTAATGGTAGTTTTGGCCTTATATATATATGTCCAGACATGGCGGTGCCAGACTCTGCTATGATAGGTCCCTGCTCTCAGGTTAGGGGAGCAGAGGACTACTCCCTGCCACGCCACTGATTGTTCCTATTGTCCTGACTAACGACTGGCCTGAATGCCCCACTTCCACCGGTATCACCTCATCAGTATTCCTAATCCTATTTTGCCTAAGTAGGCTGTTGTACGAACGATCCAAATTGAACCTCACCCCACCATATCGGTTTAAAGAAGGATTCAGCTGTTTTATGAAAATCACTTCTTTTACTCCCCTTTCAAACCATCTATGTTCTTTCACTAAGATTTTAACCTCGTTGTCGTCAAATGAGTGGTTTCTCGCTTTTAGGTGCATATGTACTGCCGATTGAGGCCCACTAGTCTTTTTTTAAAAAATTGTTTAGTCTCCCCAATGTACTGCTCTTTACAATTTTCATTCTTACAATGTATTGAATAAACTACATTACTTTGTTTTTCATTTGGCAGCCTATCTTTTGGATGTACTAATTTTTGCCTTAAAGTCTTTATCGGTTTGAAATAAGTAGGAATTTTGTGTTGCCAAAGGACTCTGTAGTTTTTCAGAAACTCCTGCAATGTAAGGTACTGCTACTCCTCTCCTTTTTGTATCTTCAGAATTTTTGGTTTCATTCCCTATTCTTTCTTTCTGACATTTGTTAAATGACCACTGAGGGTACCCACAGTTAGTGAGAGCTCTCCTGATATGTTTTGACTTCTTTTCTCTACCTTCAACGCTTGTTGGTATTAGTTCAGCCCTATACTGGAGGCTTCTGTTAATTCCTAGTTTGTGTTGTAAAGAGTGGTTAGAATCGAAAAGTAAATATTGGTCAGTGTGCGTAGCCTTCCTAATGTCATGATCTGTTTGGCGACCAACGGGTGGCGCTGTCGGCCCGCCTGCCGGTCGTTTCCAATCAGTCACACTCAAAAGGACACCTGGCACGACCATTCGGTGTCAGGTAATTGTTAAATGTCATTGAATGCTGTTGAACACATTGTATGTTGTTGGATGCAATTGTATGCATTGTGTGCAGTGCATGTGTTTGTTTAATCTTGGCGGACTTTTAATCTTGGTTTTCTTTTGATACTTGATGTTTTACATTTTTGTTCCTGCTGACTTTATTTTAATACAATTCCTCAAATACAACCTCCTCCTCCCTCCTGCTCCCTCCTGCCTGCTCGCAAAACGTGACACCTAAAGACTTCTGGTTTTAGCGCTCTGTTCTCTTTTATAATTACTTTACAATCCATAAAGGCTAGTTGGTTCTCTTTAATGTCCTCATGAGTAAATTTAATATTCATATCTACCGAGTTGAGGTGATCTGTGAAGGATTGAATTTCTTGTTTTTTTTAATTATGACAAAAGTGTCGTCCACATATCTAAACCAGTGTCTAGGTTTTGTCTCCGGAAAGGATGTGAGAGCCTGTTTCTCCATCTCTTCCATGTACAGATTAGCCACTATGGATGAAACTGGTGAGCCCATAGCACAACCATGAATTTGTTTGTAAAATGTATCCCTAAATTGAAAATACGTAGTATTAAGGCAGATTTTCAATAATTGGCAGATGTGGTCCGGTTTGGTTCTTTCGTGCAGAGAAACGTCCGCCAGCAGTCTCGTCCTCACCACTGAGACTGTTGCTGGGGTTGGGACAGATGTAAAGAGAGAAGTCACATCGTTAAGATGCCAATGTTTCCTCAGGTTCCAATATGAGGTCTTTGATCCTCTCTACAAACCCTGTGGTGTTCTCTACGTGATATTCTGGGTTACCAACCAACGGCGCTGAGATAGTTTTTAAATATTTCGCTACATTGTATGTAGAGGAGTCAATGCTACAAACAATGGGTCTGAGGGGGAACCCTTCTTTATGTATTTTTGGCAGGCCATAGATACATGGCGTCGCCTCTCCCGGGTATAATCTAAAATACAGCTGTTTGTCTATGTTTTCCTTTCTCTAACTTTTGGAGACAGTCTATCATTTCTTTCTTGTATCTATTGGAAGGGTCCCTTTTTAGTGGCTCATAAGTGTAAGAATCACTGATTAATCTATTTACTTTGTCTTCATAATCCGATGTGTTGAGAAGCACTGTACACCTACCCTTGTCTGCTGGCAAAATAGTAATATTTTTATCTTTTTGTAGAGTAGTTAACGCATTTCTCTTTTCTAATGTTATGTTGGACGGAGGTGGTTTGGCACTTCTAAGAAAGGCTGATATTTTAATGCGTAGATCATCTGCCTCTGCATATGAAAGTTTATTTTTAATAGCCGATTCAGTAGCTGTGATAGAGTCTATTGTAGGTATAGTTTTAGGAGTTACTGAGAAATTTAATCCTTTGGTTACTACCGCCTTTTCTGTCTCTGAGAGATCTCTGTCTGACAAATTTTTGATCCAATTCTCTCTTGAAATCTGCTCATATCTAATTTTTCCAGTGTTTATAAGTAGCCGTGATTGTTTCTGTAAAAGTAATTTTTGAAATTACACACTAAAATGTTGAAAGCCACACAAGCACATGCCTGCAGAGAGACTGAAACTCAAACACACATTCAGAACCACACAACCAAGACACACAGAAATCCACTCATCATTCCTCCCTCATCCTGTCACTCTTGTTCAGGGTCACTTGAAAGCCTCAAGATGCTGACTTGAGTTGCGTTCAAGAGCATTCCGCCCTCTCTATTTTCCTTCCTTTTCTCCCAAATCATTTCCGTTCCATTCCATTTTCTCTGCCACTCCTTTCCACACTCCTCCACCATGTGACATTTCTTTATTGTCACACCTCTCCCTCCCGCTTTCCTCGATTTACTGTCACCTCTTTCTCGTCTTTTCTTCTCTCCACCTATAACTCACAATCCAAAAAAATACACTTGAAGTAATAGATGGAAAGACAGAGAGAGAAAGAGAGAGAGAGAGAGAGAGAGAGAGAGAGAGAGAGAGAGAGAGAGAGAGAGAGAGAGAGAGAGAGAGAGAGAGAGAGAGAGAGAGAGAGAAGAGAGAGACAGAGAGGCAAAAGTGAGATGGAGGGAGAGAGAGAGGAGGTGACAGAGAAGGAGAAAGGAAGAGAGGGCGGGATAGATGTTACTTGGCGACAGTTGCCATGCAACCTGCTGGGAAGGGACAGAAGGGAGACTTGATTTCAAGAGTCAAATGAAGGGTTGTCATAGCAATACAGGGTTTCCTGCTGTCAAGCTGTGTGTGAGTGTGAGTGTGCGTGTGCGTGCGTGTGTGTGCGTGTGTGTGTGGGGGTGTGGGGTGTGAGGGGGTGTCAGGGTGTGGGTGTGGGTCAGTGTCTATTGATAGAAGCCTGTTTTTTCTCTTGTAGGGGTGGGAGGGGGTGACAATTCGTGAGGCAGGTGCCAAAGTGGCTAGTCATGTTTGGGATAGATAAAAAATCATATTTGATTTGAAAAGAAAGGCAAAGTTGTTATCATCCATCATCGTATTTTCACGAGGCTCACGGGCATGCCTTTGGGTCGTGTAGTGGGGAGTATTAGTACAGTGAGACCTCAGCTTACGAACTTAATTGGTTCCCAGACAGAGTGTGTAAGCCAAAAAGTGTGTATCACAAAAAAAAGTCCCATAGGAAACCATTAAAATGGGAATAATCCATTCCCAGGTTTCCATAAAATATACTTTTCAACTAAATAAGCCTTAAAACGACACACAACATACCTTATTCTATGTATAATAAATGGGCTATTGTATTGTAATGAAAGAAATACACTGCACTATATAATAAAGTCACTTTATTTACATTTGTGATGGTCATTGATGGCTTGATGGAATGGCGTTGGAGGTCTGAGGTCAAAGATAATTGCTGTTTGGAAAGAGAGTCACATTCCATAAGGACTGTAATTAAAGAAATAAACTGCTATAAAATAAAGTCATTTTATTTACCTTTATGATGGTCATTGATGGCTTGATGGAATGGTGTTGGAGGTCGAAGGTCAGAGGGAATTGCTGTTTGGAAAGAGAGGCACATTACATGAGGACTGTAATTAAAGAAATAACCCATGTTTAACCGTCCTGTAAAATAAAGATTTATTTACCTTTTTCATGGTCATTGATGGCTTATGGAAGGAGAGTGACCTAAGTGGTGACTTAACCTCTTGTGTAGCTTCTCTTTGCTTCTTTGGAGACTCCTCATCATTTTTGCTGATTAAAAACCTCTTAATTGACACCTGTTGCTTTCTGACTTGTAAGGTCTTATAAAACTGAGGCATCACAGTATCGTTCATCATGTTGATGATTCCCATAGCCACAATCTTTTCTCGATGGAACTGTTTGATAAAAGCCTGCACATCATTCCACTTTGCCAACATTGCCTTGATGAGCTCACTTGATGCTGCAGCCATCTCCTCCCCCTCGCCCTCCGATGTTCTCGAACCATCCGTTGCTGGCTTTAAAATCCTCAATAAGCGCCGAACACACGATATCTGTGTGAATTAGCCGTGCTTTCTCGCATAAAATGGCTTTACTCACCCTGTCGCCGTATAGCTGCTTTTCCTTAATCCAAATTAACAGAAGTTTTTCAACTTCTCAGATTGCCCGAGACGTCGCTTTGAGAGCACGGAAACACCTTTTGTAACAGACGCACCTTTGATGGCTTCTCTGTTCCGGAGAATGTTAGGAATGGTTGACTTAGCATAGCCGTGCTCGGCCATTAAATCACACAAACGCACACCTCGTTCGTGTTTTTCAATGATATCCTTCTTCTCAGCGAGAGTGATTTTATTTTGTGTCTTCTTCGGCTGAACACGAGCCTGTGGTGTTTTTTTTTTTTCGGTCCCATAATAGTAAAATTATCAGCAAAAAGCTCCAAGGAGGCGCTCGACGTGTGCATTCACTGAGAGGGGTTGTGGAAAGGTGGCCCGGCTGGAGCGCTCTTCGGTCGTGTGCTTCCGCCGAAGATCCAAAGATCACTCCGCCAGATCCGAAGGTCGTGTGCTTTGGTGTTCTTCCACCGAAGATTACTACGCCAGCCGTGGTGGGTGTGTATCGCGAAAAGTAGTGCGTATTTCAAGGTTTAATTTTCATAAATTTGACGTTCGTAAGATGAAAAGTTTGTAAAATAAGGTGTTCGTAAGCTGAGGTATCACTGTACAGTGAGACCTCAACTTACAAACTTTTTGTCTTACAAACGTCAAATTTATGAAAATTAAACCTTATAATAAGCACTATTTTCATAATACACACCCACCACGGCTGGCGGAGTGATCTTCGGCGGAAGCACACGAACGAACAGCACCAGAGGTTAAGTTACCAACAGTCCTTATGGAAGGTGACTCTCCTTCCATCAGCCATCAACGACCATCAAAAAGGTAAATAAAACTTTATTTTACAGCACAGTTTATTTCTTTAATTACATTCGTCATGTAATACGCCTCTCTTTCCAAACAGCAATTCCCTTTGATCTTCGACCTCCAACGCCATTCCATCAAGCCATAAATGACCATCGCAAATGTAAATAAAGTGACTTTATGATACAATGCAGTGTATTTCTCTCATTGCAATACAATAGCACATTTATTATACATAGAATAAGGTATGTTGTGTGTAGTTTTACGGCTTATTTAGTTGAAAAGTATATTTTATGGAAACCCGGGAACGGATTATTCCCATTTAAATGGTTTCCTATGGGAATTTTTTTTTGAGATACACACTTTTCGCCTTACGCACTCTGTCTGGGAACCAATTAAGTTCGTAAATTGAGGTCTCACTGTACTAGTATAGGGACCGCCCTAAACTGGGGTGTTTATTTTGGCCAGCAGGGGTCAATATAATGCAGATTTTGCAGATTTTGCAGAATTTTTTTTTTTCAACTATGACTCAGTAACTACAGTGATCGCTAAGTCACGGTTCACTTATGGCGGTTTCAGTGCATCGCGGATTCTTTTTTTTTTCAAGGGAAATAAACCTTCAGAATTTTAAAAAATACCGAATGACTCAGATGCTTTGTATATGCCTGTAGCTTGATTGTTTCCCAGACGTCACCCAATGACAGCATGATATCTCATGGTTTACAGCCATGTGGATTGGCTGTGCATCTTCTCAGCGCCACCCAGCACCCCCCTCTGCCTTACCACATGGGTTATTATTATATAACTCTACTTTGCGGATTTTCGTCTATCACGGGTGGTCCTGGTCCCCATTAGCTGAGAAAAACAAGGGATTACTGTAGCAGGATTTGTTTTTGACTGACGATAAATAATATATGTGTGTGACTATTGTTGTCTACAGCTTGCTTCCTAGTTTAGCCTGATCCATTTTGGGGATTTTTCCTCTGAGTCTAAAAAGTCAACATATGCAGGTAGGTCACGCCCTCATAGCAACACCAGCTGAAAATGGCGCGTCACAGCAACATCCGTGACACTCTGACGAAGGCGGAAGTAGTCGCCGAAACATGTCAGGTATTTGAACACCGACAATACACTGTCTGTAATTAAGGAATCTGCTTAACATTATGCATTTTTTTGTTTTGTTTTTAAACTCTTGCTACTCCAGCAAATCGGATTTGATTGATGATGGTCATTTCATGTTTTGACGGAGCTTGCTGATGAGTTCATCGCTCGAATCACGTGTGCTGGACTAAGGAATAATCTAAAACAGGCAGGATATTGCTCTTAAGGAACCAGTGTTCCCCACCCGTCCACATACTGCTGCAACACACCAAATTCAGCTGATCAACTCATGAACCAGCAGAAGGTGCCATCTTGAAGGCACTGATCAACGTCAGAGTTTTCACAAACTATGATTGGCTAGTGACTAGTCAATCATAGTTTACGAACTCTGATCACAAGCCGCTCGTGACAAGAGCATACTGGCCAGAGCTAGCACACTGTATCGGTAGCAAATATATTGTGTTGATTTTATAGCAGTTTTGTCAACCCACAAAGGCTGAATTAGTTGAAAGTGATTTGTTTGGAGATTTACTGTTAAAACCATTTTCAAGATGAAATTTTCAAGAAAAGTTGGCCATCATTAAGAAGGGTTGTCAGTTATTTCCTGGCTAATGGTACCCTCTAGTGGTCTTGCAGTCAATCACACCGCAAATGTTTTCAGTCTGGATTGATTCAGACGTCGCACTACTGAAGGCCGAGCGATGAAATCCACGGCCCGCCATTGAGTTTCACGAATATTCTAGGCAGCCGGTTAAGAAAGCTGGCACCTCTCAGTGCACACCCACCAAGGTTTTTCTGCGTCCCATTTGACGCAAGGATTACTAAAAGTTTTTGTACCTCAATGCACCACGGTGGGCAAATTTTTGCCTAACTGATGATAGCTAAGGGATCACGATAGACAGAAAAGAATAAAAACATGTCATTTATGAAGAAAAATAAGATGATGTTGATGATGTTGATGATGAGGAGGAGAGTGTCCAGGAGAGAATGCGCGCATAACCCGCCCACGCTGCCTCCTTCCGCCCCTCCCTCTTCTCGTGCTTTGGCGCGCTCCCGCTCAGTGTTACTTTGGCGTGGAGGAGACACACACATGCACACAACAATGTGGTGCATCAACTGCGCGTCCGACAAGACGCCCGCCATTCCGCACAATAAACTACTATACTGGTAAGACATTCATGAACACCGTCGTGATCACGCATGCGGGAAGACTGGGGGGGGGGGGGGGGTAAACCTGTCACGACAATCACTGCTTGTGTGCGTGGTGCGCGCGCGACCGAGGATTAATTGCATGTTTTCGTCTTTGCGATGGCGCACTGTTATGCGCGGGCGTGCGCGCGTGTCTCTTGGCCGTTTTTGAACCTGACGTTCAACGCGCGTGCACAGCGCATAGTGAGTGTGTGCGATTTACCTCTCTCCCTTTCTCACTTTCTCTCTCTATCTCTCTCTTTCCCCATCCATCTTTGAATGCATTTTCACTGGCCTGTGAACTCATAGGTCATACTTCTCTTGGAGTTTCCATATGAAATTGAACTATTATGCATACATGTTATGCATACCATTGGTTTTCAATGTTGACAGTGCAGAGGTCGTGGGTTGATCCCGGCGCAAGTCTCCCAAGGTGGAGTTTGCATATTTTCCCAGCCCAGTGTGGGTTTTCTCCGGGTCCTCCGGTTACCTCCCACATTTCAAAAACAGTCATGGCAGGCTGATTGAACACTCAAAATTGTCCCGAGGCGTGAGTGTGAGATTGACTGGTTGTTTGCCTCTGTGTGCCCTGGGATTGGCTGGCAACCAATTCAGAGTGTCTCCTACCTGGCTCCCGAAGAGGGCTGGGAGAGGATCCACCATTCCCCGCGAACCTTGTGAGAATAAAAAAGAAGATGAATGAATCAAGAAAAACATGAACATTTGGTTCACAATAGACTAAAATATTATCCGTAAACCCATATACCAGTGGTTCGTAAACTGCTCAGTTTTTAAATTGTCTTCAATGTAAAATTAACAATGACATTGATAAATGCACCTCGGTAAGGTTCATGAAGTCCCCTGAAAATATCCTCTACCTTAGCCAAAACTTTGCTTTTGATGTTCATGAAAAAGCATTCTTTCGTTTGGTAAATAATGGAGTTTGGACTCACATTCAGAATTCACATTTGTTTTTTTTTTTGTGTTAGAATGTTGAATGGTAGTACAGAATGAACTTGAATCAGCTACTTATAGTCCTAAGAAAAATGCAGTTTGATTTAAAGGGCAACCGACATCACTTTTTTTTTTTTTAACTGACATCAGAAAAACGTTTTATAGCATCTAAAATACCCAAAACACGCAGTATGATATTTTTAGTCAAATGCAAAACACCAATGAAAATGACTTAAAGTGTCCAAAATCTGCAAAAAAAATGAGCTGCGAATTGGGCATTTTTAGAAAGTCCGGCCCCCAGTTCGTGACGTCACGCCAAGAGGTCTTGCATTGCTAGAGAATAAAAACAATGGCTTCAGATTCGGATAATATGCTTTCTTGTTACACATCCAGTTATGAATATGATTCAAATAGTTCTGAAGAGGAAAGCATACATGTTTGCAATCGATTAAAGAATTTATTCCGTGTCATTTTGAGGCAAACGGGCGGGGGGGAATGTCTCACCCAAAAAGAGGCAACAAAATGGCCATCGATCTGTGAGGAATGAATCAGCCCGTTTCCACAGGCTGATAAATGATTTCCATGGAGCTTGGACTCCCTCTGCGGGCGGCTTTTGGACACACACGATTAAAAAAAAAAACCAGTACAGCAAAATACATTGACGTGATGGAAAGACGCTACAATGCGTCTTTTTTTACGTCAGGAGACGGTCCTTTTCTGACGTCACGTGAGGACTCGTCACCAACTCAAAAACAAGACTTCCTGAATGTTCAGCGCGAGTCTTAAAACGTAAAATATAGCTATATGCGGTGGAATCTTATTAAAATACGCCCAGTAGAAGTCACTTGAAGTCATTTTGCAAATTATGGACACAGCTTGTCCGGAGACGTCGGTTGTCCTTTAAATAAAATGGTAAATGGAGTGCACTTATGTCATGCTTCATCTACACTAAGTCTGGTCCCCAAGAGCTTCTTTCCAGCCCGTTTTATATGTGCTCCAACACTTGTGATTCATAATTCCCCGAACACACATGTGTTTTTGAATCGATCTGATTGTGTTTGATGAAGACAGTGGCAAATGTGTAAGCAAAAAGAAAAAGGTTACTTTTATCTTCGATCCTAAAAATGTCACATCCACATTAAGCTTTTTCGCTTCAAACAACTTTCCTTCACCTTGTGTGATCTCTTTTCGGTAGAATCCAACATTTTTCTCTTACTTTGATACAGTAAATTCATCTGCGTTTTCATACTATTCAGCTAGCGCTAAGCTAACCTGCCGTCTCTTGTCCAGCCGGCATGCAAATGACCAAATGTCCTTCGTATGCTGCTGTGACCATGTGAGAGGCTGGCAACGGACTGGCCAAAGCAAAAGCCTTGATACACTGTCCAGCTATTTTTTTCTGGCAAAAGCCTTGATACACTCTCACTGGGCTTTTTATACTAGCTGCTTAACAATTGAATACATTTAAAGCCTGCTAAATCTTCCAATACATGCACACAAAATCACATGTCTGGTATATGCCACGAATACATGTATATGTCACACTTATTAAGTCCTAAATATGGGCATTCAACATTAATTTGTGATAATCAGTGCCTCAGTTGTGAAAACAAACCTCAGGTTTGTCATAGATAAAAAATGAACCAAAGTATTGTCTTGTATTGTATTTGTATTATATTTGAGTGTAGAAAATAACCATCATCAAAGACACGTTATTGTGGAGGAAACACAGTCAGTTCACCAAATGGTGAAATTGAAATGCCTCATTGAATGCTTTAAAAATAGCTTTTGGTGTGTGTGTACGATGTTGGAAGCAGGTGCTCAATGCATGGTTGCTGTTAAGGACGTGTTTAACGACTCCAGAGAACCAGTTACAGTTTATAGCTGGAGCGCCAGTTAGCTTAGCACCTAACATTCTCACAGTAGTTTTAGAGGAGGTAAATAAGCAGTGAGAGTGGTTGACTGTTCATGTTTGTTTGGCCAGATGGGATTTTGTCAAAACAAATACAAAGAATGCTGTACTTAAAGCTGCATTCTCACTGAGGCAGATATTGTCATCAATAAGCATCATCGCGATTGGTTGGTACAGGCCAAATCTCTGCTGAAGGGCACATTTTTATCACTGTAGTACAGTAGTTTGGATAAGAGTATGCAATTTGAAGCCGGCGTGTGAGATACAGTATTTTGGGCACAATGCAATTACTGTTACTTCTGAGTGTTTAAATTAGCCCTCTTAACTAAGTAAGCACAATTAGCAGTCAAAGGTTAACACAATTCAAAGAGTCCATGTTTACTTTTGTAACATGTGATGAGTATGCACAGGGTGATGCTAGAGTTTTTCTGCGAAGCAAAAGAACCCCCCCAAAAAAGCACGATTAATATCATTAAATCATTAAATAATAATACATGTACAGACACTACCCTCCTTACGAACATTCGAGTTACAAACAACATTTGAATATTTTGGTGGGTATGTCGAAAAATATTTGGACACAGATGCTATAAATTACATTTTGTATTGTGAAGTTAAACTTCATCTTATTTATCTTATTACGTACATATACATACTGTTTCTCTCTCTTTGTCTCTCTCTCCTTCTCTTTCTCTCTCTCTCTCTCTCTCTCTCTCTCTCTCTCTCTCTCTCTCTCTCTCTCTCTCTCTCTCTCTCTCTCTCTCTCTCTCTCTCTCTCTCTCTCTAACATTATGTATCATCCGTCTGTGTAAGCTCTCAGTCGTACAGGAGTGGTCCATCGATGAGAAGGTTTCTTCAGCCGTCATCTGTACAAAAGTGAAGGTTTCGGACGTTTCGCCTCCTATCCAAGAGGCTTCGTCAGCGAACTAAAGTCTGACTGGTCGTATCGGCCCCATTTATATATCCCTAATGTCCAGACATGGTGGCGCCGGACACAGCTATGATAGGACCCTACTCTCAGGTTGGGGGGGGCAAGGGACCCCTCCCTGTGGCCCCACTGACGAAGCCTCTTGGATAGGAGGCGAAACGTCCGAAACCTTCAGTTTTGTACAGATGACGGCTGAAGAAACGTTCTCATCGATTATGTATCATCATATTCTCTCCGGTTGTACATGTACATATCTTTATAGAGCATATATTTCATTAAAGGTTTATATTTTAGTACAAACCAATATAGATTACTTATACACACCTTAAATATACTTATATAAACCTTAAACATACTTATATAAGCCTTAAACATACATTCCATACAAAATATATCACAAAGCAACTTATGAACAAAGTCACCTTACAAACGATGGTTTGGAATGTATCTCGTTTGTAAGTTGGGGACTGTCTGTAATACATTTTGTTTATAAGTGCCTTTAAAAACTCTCAATGACACTAAATGATGGTTTCTAAATAAAAAAATTATATTCTGAATGACTTGAGATGTAACTACCGATACTTATAGTTTTTGCTTGTGTTCCAAAACCAGGCTGACTTGGATTTTGATATTTGTATTTGAAGTTGTTAGGGTTACGAGCAGGTAACGTTGTTTTACATTAGCTTGCTGTGATCCCTGTTGAGTCCATTGAGTTGATAGAATGAGACATGTGCGTCATAGATACAAGCAGTGTTTGGAGCTGGTCCATGTGATGATGCGCAGTCTCACATCAGCGAGAAGAGTTAACATGTGACCCTCTACCTGCAGATCTGTTTTGATGAGGTGCGGGAGAAGAGGGGGATTAGAGAAAGGTGGAGGATGGCAATGGGTGGGCGTTCATGAAGACATGCTGAGTCATGCCGCCTGTTTGGGAAGCGCCGCGGAAGCCATTGAGTCAGCAACGAGCCTGTTGCTCAGCAACCGCCATGTGGCGTTCCAACCCGCAGCCCAGCTTGTATGTACTTTCAAGGGATGCACTTGAGTCAGGGTGGATACTACAAACGCATGATCGGAAATACAGATCACTTTTCTTATCAGCGGAGGTCAAAGAGTTAATTATTTTTGATGTGTATAAAAACTACGTTGAATTTGATTTTAAAAATATGCTTTCAATGTTGGACGATCAAAACATCGAAGACACTTTTTGGGACACATTCATGCCACTCGAGTGACATGGATACAATAAACAGGCATGATTAATCAATCTGCGATAGACTGTATGAATGATAAGAAGTATGCTATTATCGACTCCAAACTCTTTTTGATTCTTGAAATTGAAGTCATTTTTAAAGACACTTGTAATGTGTGTTAGATATCTTGAAAAATCTAAATCACAGTCAAGGCCCGATGGATATATCTGGCATGTCATATTTTTAATGTGGACAAAAGGAAAATCATGGACCTCAACTTCTATATTTTTTTCCTTCTAAAATACCAACATTGCAAATTAAAAAAATAAAGTCAATAGTGGTTGAATGGATGCATTTTTCTGGATTCTGAAACTAGGGTGTCCATAAATTTCTCATCTCATCTCATTTTCCGTACCGCTTATTCCTCATTCGGGTATCAGTTTCTAGTGTGCAATAATAATATAAGCTTATCATACTTACATACTTGTATATTTCCCCATTGTGAGACTATTAAAGACTTTCTTATCTGATACATTTGTATGTACTAAATTATAAATACAGTAATGTTTGCAAAATGTCTGTAGAATTGTTTTAAATATTAGAAAAAGGGGAGGGTTCACATTTTTTGAAAACTAAATTGAACGTGGGCACCCCGGGACTGATAGTCGAGTGGTTGGTTGGTGTGTCGAATTCAGAGTGCCTAGGTAACCGATTCAATTCTAGCTCTGGCCTTCCGTGCTTGCGTGGCAAACTACAAACAGGCAAGTACATTGAAAAAGCAATTCCTACTTATTATAAAAGCCTTGAAAATAACCGAAAGAAAAACACAGGTGGACAGCAAATATGCATGACATATCCTTCATGATGACCGATGATTTTAAGCTCGGTTTGACTGACAGTTTGACGTTTTGCAGAGGTGCGTTGAAGTGACACTTAAATCCTCCGTCTCAACGTCCCTACCGAACACGAGACCTCCAGCAGTCGCTCAGCCTCACCACTTAGTATTGCCTTCAATCATGTCCTCATTTCTGCATCTCATTTTGTCACCTTTTATTTCACTTGAAATTGTTTTAAAATTTCTGCTTCAATGTACTTGCTAACACAACATCCATCATTCCCATTAAGGCATATGAGCACCATCATATCTCTTTCGTTGAGTTGTTATTACTGAATACCTATTTCATCTTCTAGGCAAGGCAAAATAAGTGTGTTTATTAGCATGTTTCATGGACTGCACAAGAGTGCTTTTACCAAAATGTTAAAAGCAAAAACAGAAAACAATAAGATATTGCAAATATCCTCATTAAATCCGGCCATCTATTCATTTTCAAATCCGCAGCCTATACCAGCTGTCTTAAATTGGTAGGTAGGAGGCGCTGTGAACAGCCAATCATATGGGAACACAGAAACGAACAACCATTCACGCTCCCAATCACAGCAAGGGACAATTCGGAGTGCTCCATCAACATGTTTTTGGAATTTGGAAGGAAACTGGGTACCCGGATAAATCCCACAGCACAAGGAGAACATACAAACTCCACACAGAAAATCCAGAGCCAGAATCGTACCTTGGACCTCTGCACCATGGCACTGATGTGCTAACCAAGTGAACAAGAGCATCATGAAATCATTCAAGATCATTTGTTTGAAATGATTAAAACAAAAAATCACTCACATTAAATTACAGCATGGCAATTGCGATTTTAAAAAAAGTGTGAATATGCCCATTTGGTCACATTGATACCATAATACATGCAATACAATCACATCCATTTTGAGGTGTGCTATCATGCCTATTCAGTCAATTGAGTACCATATTGTTGGTACCATTATTAGTACTGTATACTATTTGGTCACATTGGCACAATCATGCTTCATTTTGTAATCATGTTGGCATCATTTGTCGGTGTCCGTTCAGTTAACTTTCCTTCCACACTGCCTTGAATGATGCGACAAAATGCTAATGATGCTTCGCTCTACATGCCCTGAAAATGCGCATGTACAGGCTTGTGTGTGTGTGCGTGTGTGTCTGCGTGTGTGTGTGTGTGTGTGTGTGTGTGTGTGTGTGTGTGTGTGTGTGTGTGTGTGTGTGTGTGTGTGTGTGTGTGTGTGTGTGTGTGTGTGTGTGTGTGTGAGTGTGTGAGTGAGTATTGCACAGAGGATTGTGGGTGGATGATGGAAGATTGTTACGTCAGATCCCAGATACACATCGAGCAGTTTTACTGCAGCGTGGGGAGAACCGTTTTGTGTGTGTGTTTGTGTGTGTATGTGTGAGTGTGTGTTCACACGCGCATGCATATGTCTGCGCGCGTTTTGCGTTCTGCAGTGTTTTGTGGGCTTTAAAACACCCCCACAAAGCACAAGTTGCTCTTAAGTTGCAAATGTGTAAGAGTGTGAGTGTGTTGGCTGAGGACGATATGGCAACAAAGCATAACGTAACAAAGTACAGCTGTTCGTCATTGCAGACTAGTATTATGTCGTCTAGTGTAATCGCAGCATGTGCAAGCCTATGTAAGATTGATTGGATTAACCTTTATTAGTTTTGCAGTGGAGAAATTTATATTTCACAGCAGCAAAGTTATGAAAGTAAGAGGAAAGGAAGAAGTAGAAAAACAAATACAGGAGCTGCTGTGAAGGCAGCCACTCTCGCGGCACCATCTTTAAAAAAAAAAAAAACTAATTAACAAATACTGTGACACAACACAAAAGACACAGATCATTCAATCTTCAGCACTTTCTGCACCCTCTTTGTTGCATGAAGCAGTTCTAGATGAAAGAGGAGAGGATCAAAGTGTCCTTTTCACCAGTTAATCAGTGACGTCATGGTGGAATGTGGACGTCTGCTACAAGCTAAATGTTGAAAGCAAACATGAAGTTGTAGCATCCATTGACGAAAAGAGACTGTCCCATGTAGATCCGATTCAATTCCAAGCCGCGACAGTTCCACATACACATCGGCGATATATTCCGAAGATGTTCAGAATATATTTTGGATTTCCGGATTAATGGGGTGTGATTTGAAATTTGAAATATATTGAGTGGTACCGAAATCAAGCCTGTTTAATTATTGTGGTAAACTTGTACTTAGTATAGCAATGACCATTTAGTAAAATGGATCGCATCATTTTTATTCAAGGCCTTGTCAAGATACGCAGTTTGTTGCCATTCACAACGGTCACACTGTCCATATACAGTAGTCACATTCGTAACATCATGGCTGTTTAGTCATGTTGATATTGCTGGTGTTGTCATGCCAATTTAGTGAAGTTGCCTCTTGTATCATATTGGAACGATCATGCCCAATTGTCAAGTTTGAACCAACAACGTCTGTTTTTCAAGTTATTGCCATCATGTCAATCTGGTCCTGTTAGTCCCATCATGCCTATTTAGTCCGTGTGCTACCATTGTGTCCGTTGTGTGTTTAGTCAAGTTGATATCACAATGTCCATTTAGTTTCGTTGGCACCATCATGTCTGTTACTTGAAATGTTCTGCTTCAATCATGCCCATTTTCACACTGTGGTATAACAACACATTCATTTATTCAAGCTAGGGCTAACATTAAGTCACATTCGTACCATCGTGCTTATTTTGTCATGTTTCTATCATCATGCGTCTTAAACATGATTATCATTGCCATTTAGTATGTTCGTACAATCATGGACTTTGAATCACATTGTTGTGGTCATGAATTTTGTTTTGGTCACACTGGTACAACTTGCCCTTTTTAGAAAGTTCAAACCAGAATGTTAATTTACTCAAGGTGGTGCCAACAGGTCTATGTTTCTTTAGCCAGGTTACAGCAATGTTCTTTGTTAACCCAACATGCATATCTAGTCATGTTTGTATCATCCGGATGTGTAAGAAATGTTGGTATAAGGTCTATTTAGTCATGTTTAACATGTTCGTTTAGTCAGGTTGTTATCATCATGCCTAGTCCATCATGTTGAAATCATCACGCCTATTTACTCCCGTTCTTATTATTATGCCCATTTTGTCACTTCTGTATCATCGGGCTGATTTAACCAAGTTGCAATCATTGTGGTGTCAGACTACTACTTTCTGGTTGAAGGAAGAATGGGATGTGAGGTGTTGTCTTATGTATTGATTGGATTGATTGATTGGATTTGCCTTTATTAGTCTCGCAGTGGAGAAATTTACATTTCACAGCAGCAAAGTTATGAAAGAAATGAAAGTAGAAAAGCAAAACACAGGAGCTGCTGGAAAGGCAGCCACTCTCGCGGCGCCGTCTTGAAGTCAAAAGAACAAAAAAAAAAAATGATTGTCTGCACATGCCTAAGGATTTCTGATTGGTAAAGGAATAGGTTTTTTGTTGTATCCAAAATGGACACTTGCGTCCTGTATCTTCTATCCAGTGGAGGATGCTTTTTGTATAATATGTCGTCATCTATTACATCACATGTTGGTGGGGAATCACTGAAGGTGTCGAATGTGCTGGGGCGTAGTTCAACCTACCCATTTGTCTCAACGCACTCATCTCCAAAACATCTATGAGATTCACACCAGGTTTTTCAGTCGTTATATGTTTAAGAAGACTTACATTCGGCCCACTGTATGCATCCATATCCTTTGCTAAACATCCTGACTCCTGCTGTTTCTCCTCTACATGGCTAATTCCACACCTCCTTTGTTGGATCCACCTCTTTCGCGCTTCCAGAACCTGGTAGTCAATGAAAAGAGCCACTTAGTCAAATGCAAAACAAAACATGGGGAACAAAACTAGGTGGGATATGAATTCGAACCAGAGGCATAATATTATGACAATCATAATTGCAACAATAAAACACTATGATAAGCTCATGAAGCATCTCTGTGGAATTGTGTACAATATCAACACCATTTTTCATGAATTCATAACCTTGTAGTGGAGTAATGGACCACGCTTGCTCACTATTTGAACTTGGTGTAGAACTTCTTGATTTGTAAAAAAAAAACTAAATAATCGTAATTCCTACATCTACAATATTGTTATGGCCTACCTGAACCTCTTTAATCAACACAACAACATGTGACAGAATAACTAGACAAACAGAGACTCTCCAAACTTCTAAAGTGCCATCGGTTACAGCTTTGTTGTGTAATAATGTACATTTTGAGTCATAACTACAACCTGAAACATCTTAGCTTGAATTTTTTTTCTGATTCCTACATAAACTTCCAGAATCATCTCAATCGCCACTGCAATCTGCCCAAAACAGGTCCACACGAACCATTGCCCTGTCTATTTTAGAGGTCTTCCTGCTGCAACGCATCTGATTCAAACAAACAGGATCATTGTCAGGCTACTCAGAGCTTGTTGATGAGCGGATCATTTGAAGTGTGTGGAAGGAGGGAGACATATAAAATCCACTGTTTTGCGCGTCTTGAGGACCATACTTGGCCAATCCTCTTCGAGACCGAATAGTCCACCTCGAGATTCCTCTTAATGTGCACATTTACAAATTTGCTGTGTAATTCTGGAACTTCCTTCATCACCTGCTATATAACATCTTGACCCATTGAACCTCTAAAATGTTATTAATTCCTTCTTCTACAAACACATACTGTATCTAATTGATACATAGTTGATTTGTTTACTTTTTTATTTTAGTGGGACAGTGCACATTATTCAGCACAAAAAAAACAATGAAAATGTGCCAGACTTCACAGCATAAATGCTAGTTTTCAGCAGGTCTTAAGGCAGGTTTCTAAGATAGCATATTGAGATAAATAAAATGTTCAGACCAAAATGATCGAAATTACTAAATAAAAAGTTCATGAAAGAAACAATACAAACGTTACAGGACTCGATTACAAGGCTAAAGACCAGGACAAACAAATCACTTCACTACAAATCACTACAATCACGACAAATAGGTTAGCCAGAAGCCTCTTGGAACAGGCTGGAGTCTGGACTCCAACAATATGCAGAATCTCTACACTCTCGGGGCATCTTGTATCTATTTTGCCCAAGTTCACAACCGCTTCGTGGACTATTGGAATCTCCTGATCACCACAAGGACCCACTGGAGAAAATATAGACTTGTTTAAACTTCATGACACCATCTACAACCTTACTGTGGACTACCACTACTAAAACCTGATGTAGAATAGTTAAGTAGTAGAAGTTTGAAGTCAATGAGAGACTTGATGGAAGTGGGCCAGTGAAGGCACATGAAGGTAGGGTGATGTGCGATAAACTCTCTGGCGACATCGATTTGACATACTGGAGCGTATCCTGGAACTTCATCCAGATGTCATCTATTCCCCGAGGCTTTATGTTGTAGCGACAAATCAGGGAACTTCAATTGCCTGATAACTGAACTCTGAAAGACCTAAGACTGGATTATTTTCCAGTCATTTACATCAATGAATGGGCATAGTCAGTTGGGGGTTTCGCTGTTTTGTCCTCATCATTCACACTCACACACAAGCAGACACTCCCTTGCTAGTCTTCAAAGGGGCAAGTACACACACTATGTTTTATTGTAAGAGCCTAGGAAGGAGGAATGGTTCTGTGGACCATCTGCAGGGTAGGGGGGGATAAGACCTCCGGGTCTGCTGGCATTTGGATGCTGTGTCTCACACACGCACACACAAACACAGAGCTCACAAAGCGGTGGCTCACTGACACACATTTGCCAGAGTCCCTGTTGTGTTGGAATGTAGAGCGTGGCAAGCCCACCGGGTACACGAGTACTTGCTGGTGTATTTGATATATAAAACTACATTGAAATGTATACGTCAAAGCACCTCATGTATGTGTTTTTTTCAAATGTTGAACACAATTAGGATTCTGATAAAACCCCACGATTTTGTAGTCTAACGACTGACAACAATTTAAAGTAATGAACATGTTTTTAAAAGCGTCAAACGGCACGCGCACACCTCCACCCACCCATACACATACACACGCAAACATAAACACACACACACACACACACACACTGCAGACACCCCACACATTGACACTCTGCTGTGCAGCATGACTCATCATTGTGTGTGTGTATGTATGTGTGTGTGTGTGTGTGTGTTTGCGTGTGCTTGGCAGTGCCCACGTTTGCTTCTGTTTCATCTTCACGGGTCTTTGATCATGACGATAATGATAATGAGGATGGTAATGATGATACTGACATGCACCCACACTATCGATGGCACCTGTCAAACCAGCATTGAGCTTGTATTCAACGAACCACTCCTGTATTTGTCTTCAGTGTGGAAGGTGAGCCACGCTGTCCAGAGGCTCTCCCTTTTTCAGATTCATTGTTTGGCCACCCTTACACCTCAAGCACCAGCACCTCCAGTGGGCTCCTGGGAGCCTCCCACGGACAGGTAGTTTCAAGATAGCCATATTGTTTATCAGCAAGTTGTTTGCTCCAAACCTAACTCTGTAGATTTTGCTAAACAGGACAGCTCGCCCGTGTCTCCGCCAAGCGCGTCAAGCTTGACGTGGGCTCAGCGGAGTCGCCAGCAGCCTGCCAGCCTGGCACTACGCAAGCAAGAGGAGGAGGAGAGCAAACGCTGCAAGGGCTTTTCTGACAGCTATGAGCTCTCCACGGACCTCCAGGACAAGAAGGTGAAACAAACACACACACACACACATGTGGCCCTCTTTGAGTCCATACTGTTAGAAAGGCCTCTGATTAACTGTTGTTCGTTCAGGTGGAGATGCTGGAGAGGAAGTACGGTGGGCAGTTTGTTTCTAGACGAGCGGCCAGGATCATTCAAACGGCGTTCAGGCAGTACCGCATGAACAAGAACTTCCAAAGGCTGCGTAGCTCAGCCTCGGAGAATCGGATGACCCGACGAATCATTTTGTCCAACATGAGGATGCAGGTATATGCACACAAACACTCTCACAAACACATACGCATTTTCATGTTTTTTGGTGACCACTTTTTGCATCATCACTGACGGGGACCACCCTTTCCAAATGACTTACAGCTTAAAAAAGAATCAAGCATGCACACAGTGGCTTTGTCAGCACAACTTTAGACTTTATGAAGTCTTGTTTGGACCATGTCTTTTGGGGACTTCAGAAAAAAACAATTTTACGTGCGTAATGGGGACTAAATTTCAATATACAGTGTGGCCTTGGCTTACGAACTTAATTGGTTCCCAGACAGAGTGTGTAAGGTAAAAAGTGTGTATCCCAAAAATTAATTTCCCATAGGAAACCATTAAAATGAGAATAATCCTTTCCCAGGTCTCCATAAAATATAATTTTCAACTAAATAAGCCTTAAAACTACAGACAATATTTGTATATATAACCTTATTCTATGTATAATAAATGTGCTATTGTATTTGAATGAAAGAAATACACTGCACTGTATAATAAAGTCACTTTATTTGTGATGGTCGTTGATGGCTCTTAATTGACACCTGTTGCTTTCTAACTTGTCTTACGGTCTTACGAAACTGAGGCATCACATTATCATTCATCATGTTTATGATTCTCATAGCCACAGTCTTCTGAATTGAACTGTTCAATAAAAGCCTGCACATCATTCCACTTAGCAGCCATCTCCTCCTCCTCGCCCTCAAATGACAACTCCTGAATGTTGAGGACCTCATTATGGTCAGCAACAAGCTCCTCGATGTCATCTGCATCCACTTCGAGTCCCGTAGGTGCTGGCAGAGATTTTATTACAACAAAAGGCGCGAGTCCGATTAACGCGAAAAAAGAAGGTGGGCGGGGGCGATCCGTCCAACCTATCAAGCTAGGCAAAATAAAATGGCGAAAAACTCGCGATCCCGGAAAGCAACAAGCTTACTCGATCGCGGCTAACAAACACCTCGGGCGAAGCAAACTCTTGTGCTGGCAAGTCCAAGACACTGGGGAGGCGCGAGACGTTGTAATCATGTCACTGGTGAGGTGACAGCCACTCGTTGAAATGTCCCAGTATCTGTGATTAGGGGATTGACAGCAGCTGGCAGCGGTCGGGAGCGGCGGCCCCGCCCCAGATGTCAACTCGCATGTGACAAATTCGGTGTCATTAGTCACGTGAAAGCATCGAGTAAATAACGCCTTTGTGTAAAGCAGGGGTGTCAAACATACGGCCCGCGGGCCGGAACCGGCTCCCAAGGAGGTTCAATCAGGATAATTTGGAAGTGGAAAAATGCATAAAAGACATGGAATTGATATTTTTAATTCGCTGCGATTCATGGCTTATCCTCTAAGGGGCACACTCGTTCCATCAGATTAGAAGACACGCCGCATCACTGAGGCAGACTCAAAACAGCAGACGGTGTCAATGTGCCATCTACTGCTTGTTACGACGTTGTTAATACTTTGGTCTCTGCCTCTCCGCTACACCCTCATTAGCCAAAATGTCATTATCCAAACGGAGAAAAGTAGATAAGGAATGTAGAATTTTCAAAGAAAAATTGACCATGGCCTATTTATATACAGAGATGCACGCAAAACCTTTGTGCTTGGTGTGTTTGCAACAAGTTTCGGTATTGAAGGAATATAATATTCGACGCCACTACGAGACTCATCACAGCGAAAGATATGATGGGTTGCAAGGACAACTGAGAAGAGAAAAGATTAACGAATTGCTGGCGGGTCTGAGGAAACAGCAGTCAACTTTCTTCCGGAGCCGAGAAGTCAATGAAGCAGCGGTAAAAGCCAGCTACCTAATTGCTAGCGAAATAGTATTAGCATCGAAGCCGTATTTCGACATTTCGACGGTGACTGCGTTAAACGATGATGAAGGCGGCTGAACTTGTATGTTCCGAGAAGCGACAAGCTTTTGCCAATATTAGCCCGACGAGGAATACTATAGCAGAGAGGATTTATTGCATTTTCCGTGGCAATTGACGAGAGCACTGACATCACAGACGTGGCCCAACTGGCCATATTTATTCGAGGAGTTGATGAGACATTGACTGTTACTGAAGAGTTTCTTGAGTTGGTGCCAATGATGGACACCACAACAGCCAAGGACATTTTCGGCTCTGTCGTTGCTGTATTGGACAGAGTTGGAGTGGACCGGTGCCGCGTTGTCAGCCTGGCTACAGACGGCGCGTGATCCATGTTCGGAAAGAAAGCAGGTGTCGCGACAAAGTTCAAAGACAAAGTACAAGCCCTTAATGGAGGAGATTGTTTCTGGACATTTCACTGTATTTTGCACCAGGAGGCATTGTGTCGCAAGTCGCTGAAAATGGACCACGTCATGGAGGTGGTTGTTCGCACTGTAAATTTCATCCGGTCCAGAGGTTTGAACCATCGTCAGTTTGACAAACTTCTCAGCGACAGCAACATTACCCACAGCCTGCCATACCACACTTTAATGTTAGTCAGCAGCTTCAAAACAAAAGTTCTGTGATGGAATTCTACTGTTCATACAACTCCATAAATTTTCAGTATGTATTGTATGTGTATGTATGTTTCATGTACGAAGTTTACAGATTTACAGTGAACACTTTCTTCATTACAGGGATTACATTTAGATTTTATATGCGTATGTGTAAGTGGTTTAAAAATTCCCTTTCTTTAAAAGTCTCATTTAATCTTAAAGTGCATTACTATATTTTTCAGTACAAATTAAAGTTTTGGGCCTTTGTACAATCAGTGGGATCAGTTGCAATGCATATTTGTGAATGATAAAAGTAAATTGCACATTTCTCTAAGGAAATATGAGGTGTTTCATGAAATGTTTTGTAAAAGGATAGTTCATTAAATGTCAATATTTTCCTAATGTTCTTGTGCTTCTTTACATCAAAACAAAGGAAATACATGATATTTTTTCTATTTTTAGCAGAGTATGGTATAATTTTAATGGTCCGGCCCACTTGACATCTCCCTAGGCCGTATGTGGCCCGCGATGCGAAATGAGTTTGACACCCCTGGTGTAAAGCTTTGTTGCGAAGGATGGTAGCAATGGTGGACTTAGCATATCGGTACCGGGCTCTTTATTTTTAGAATGGTAGTAGAAAGTTACTCTCAGGGAAGTGACACACAGATGTCTCGCAAAGCTTGATCGTGGCGTGGAGTCGAGCAAGTCGTAGTGTGAAACTCCATCTAATGCTGAGCAGGTCTCTGGGAGTTGCCTGTGTGTCTGAGTCCGAGATGATTCTGATCTTCTGTCCCGCGACGGCTGCGCCTTTATACCATTTCCTAACGTGGAAAAAGTGTCAGGCTGAGATTCGCATGAAAGCCACGGTGCGCACCTGTGACGCCACAAACGCACACCTTGTTCGTGTTTCTCAATCATCTCCTTCTTCTTCTCGACTGTAATTTTGTTTTGTGTCTTCTTCGGCTGAACACGAGCCTGTGGTGGGGTCTTTTTGGTCCCATAACAGCAAAAGTATCGTTGAAGACGATCGACGTGTGCACTCATAGAAAGGGGGTGTGGAAAGGTAGGCCGGCTGGGACGCTGTTCGGTCGTGTGCTTTGATGTTCTTCCGCCGAATATTACTCCGCCAGCCGTGGTGGGGGGTGTGTATCGCGAAAAGAACTGTTTAATCCAAGGTTTAGTTTTCATGAATTTAACGTTCGTACACACACACACACACACACACACACACACACACACGCACGCACACACACACACACACACACACACACACACACACACACACACACACACACACACACACACACACACACACACACACACACACACACACACACACACACAATACTAATCATTCAATCAAATACAGTAGAATGTAAGAATGTTGTTCTTATCTGTCATCCTGTTCTGTGTGTCCAGTACTCCTTTGATGACCGTCAGCCGCAGAATCAAGGTTATTCAGGTCCGCAGGGGTCCGAGGACACAAGAGACATGGATGATTCTTTCTCCAAGCAGGTATCAG
Organism: Hippocampus bargibanti; assembly: GCF_051943395.1. Lineage (NCBI taxonomy): Eukaryota > Metazoa > Chordata > Actinopteri > Syngnathiformes > Syngnathidae > Hippocampus > Hippocampus bargibanti. The sequence continues at coordinate 13,676,519 of NC_142734.1, forward strand.
CTCTTAGCAATTAATTTATGCTAATTTGAAATCAGTCCTGATGAAATAAATGTCATTAATGCAAAGTTCATGTTGATTTGACTCAGTACGGCTGTTCGTGCTTCTGCCTTGTGATAATATGTTAGCGCACCAACTATTAGCATTGGATTGGATTGGATTGGATTGGATTGGATTGGATTGGATTTGTCTTTATTATAGTCTCGCAGTGGATAAATTTACATTTCACAGCAGCAAAGTTACGAAAGGAATGAAACTAGAAAAACAAAATACAGGAGCTGCTGGAGTGTGCCCTGCTATTGGCTGGCAACCAATTCAGGGTGTCCCCTGCCTCGTGCCCGAAGACAGTTGGGATAGGCTCCAGCACCCCGCGCGACCCGAATGAGGAATAAGCGGTACGGAAAATGGATGGATGGAGGAGCTGCTGGAAAGGTAGCCACTCTGGAAAGGCGCTGTCTTGAAGTCATATTCATCCATCCATGCCTTATCTGTTCCGCGCATCCTCTCGAGGGCCATGCGAATGCTAATGTCCCATCTTTTTTCAGGCACACCTTGAATTGGTTGGCAGCCAATCACATTTCATTTCAGCAAAACTAATTTCTAACTGCTAACTCGTGGTCATAATGTAAAATACTTGTTGAGCTGATTTTCGGGGTTCATTTTAAGCAACCTGTACATTAGAAGACTTTGAGATTTGAAAACCAAATATCTCACACTTGCTCTTATTTAAAGAAATGTTTTAGTCACAGCTTAGACTCAGAAAATAGGCTGGGAATTTTATCCCCATTTTCAAGTCTGACATTTTTTTGAGCAATTTGAATGCTCCATGTTTTGCGGAAATACTCGCGTTTTTGCGAGCGTTGCACATTTATTCTTGACACTTCATTTCTTGTTATTTTCGAGCTCATCTATCATTTGTTGGGTTTGTGATATCTTAGCAAATACTGAAAGACTTGTTATCATATCAAATATCTTGTATACTTCCATCAGGTCAAACCGAGTTAAAGACTAATCAAAACTATAGTTGAGATGACACGAGCCCAGTCTGACAACAATAAAACTCTATCTAAAACCTCTTTCAAACTCAAACAAAGATTTTGAAAAAAATTGGACCTAAACCATCCCTTGTCATATTGCTAATTTGTCCGGGCCCGTGTCTCGACGGTATTCCTGGCCGTGTACTGAGAGACTGTGCGGATGAGCTCACAGATGTCTTCACAGACATCTTCAACACCTCTCTGAGCCAGGCTGTTGTGCCTACGTGCCTCAAAGCCACCACCATCATCCCGGTCCCAAAGAAGTCGTCCCCCACCTGCCACAACGACTACCGCCCAGTCGCACTCACTCCCATCCTCATGAAGTGCTTCGAGCGGCTAGTTCTGAACCACATCAAGGCTGCCTTCCCCCCCAACCATGACCCTTTCCAGTGTGCATATCGGCCCAACCGCTCGACCGATGATGCCATCTCCACTGCTCTCCACACTGCGCTCACCCACCTGGAGACCAGAGACTCTTACGTCAGAATGCTGTTGATCGACTTCAGCTCAGCATTCAACACCATCGTTCCCCAACAGCTCACCGACAAACTGAGCAAACTGGGGATCAGCACCTCCCTGTGCAACTGGCTGTTAGACTTCCTGACGGGGAGACCACAGGCAGTCAGAGTTGGAAACAACACCTCCAGCACCATCACGCTGAACACAGGGGCTGTTCGGTTAAAATTTCGTTTGTCTTTCCTGGTTCGCGCATTGTCTGGAGTTCACTTGATAAAAATATCAGCAAGTACAATAGATGGTGAACAAAAAACTACTTTATTCTAACGAGACAGAGAAAGCACTTCTCGTCTCGGTGGGACGAAGACATGAGCACAGAGAACAAAGAGAAAGAGCAAAAAAGCAAAAGAGCAAAAGAGACCGAGCTCCCGCTCTGACAAGTTTTTAAACATACAGAGTGGCGATCTGTTGTCCAATCAGTTGCGAACAAGTCGACCTTTCCCGTCCAATCGGTTACGAGCAACTCAGTGTTGGGCGGGTCTCAGATTGAAGTTGGAGCCGCTGCCTTTTCCTTCCAACGGCTATTGAACTAATAAGACTGATAGTTTTATTTAACTAAATTAGACTGAAATTAAACGTGCACAATTCATAATATATACTAAGCTAAACATGAAAAAACATATGTTTATTTAATCTAAACATGAAATAACGTAATATGTTTACTAATGTGCATAAACACTCTATCATTCCCTCCTGTTGTACATTTAAACATCAGTTCATACATTTCCAAAAGATTTCATGCATGCACGTCATACTAATTGCACAGGGAACCATTCTAATCTCATCTATCCAACGTCTAATATTATTTAACTTACCATGGAGAAGGCGAAAAACCTCTATCACAATTTTGCTGCTGTGATATATAACCTCTCCATTTTTGAGGGTTTTTAATGAGGAAAACTCCTTCTCGGCTCTCCGTTTTCTTTTTTTGCTTTTGTTCTTTGGAGCAACCACTCTCTGGCCATGGTGTACTATCCCTAGCTACAACACTGGGTCCCCTTCACGCATTTGTTGATACAAAACCTTTGCGTAATTCACCTGGGAATTAGTTATCATATTCATTAGCATTGTTCTTAAGCATGGAATAATACAACCAATGACTAAGAAAATAAGTACAATCACAATTGCGAATGGGATAAACATTCTGAGCAAAGTCTTATACCAAGAGCCCCCAAAGAGCCCGTCAAAGATCCACGGTTGATCAGGCCGGTGATCTTTGGCCATGGCATCTCTGAGATCCCTGACAACAGACAGAGCATCAGTCATGTTTATGGAATTCGCTTCTTCGGGTATGTACGTACAACAAGTATCACCCACCATAGCACAGACGCCCCCTTGTGGCGCTGTCAAAAGGTCCAAAACCATTCTATTTTGCAGCACCATTTGTCTAATTGCTGCAATTTCAGTGTTTTGCATTTCATCTACTTCCAAACTGGCGTTTACAAACACTTGAAACCTGTAGTCAATTGTTTCAATTCGTAGCATGTTTTTAGCTACTCCAATTTGTGGAAAAAGAGCTAACATTACCTTACTTCCCGTGCTATGGTGTTTGAATTGTTCTGGAACATCAGTTCCCCAGATCGAATCGTGGGGCATAAACGACACTCTTCTTTTCACATGATGGTGTGCTGGACGACTGGTAACGATGAAAGTATTGTCAGTCACAGTAACAGGTGCGCACATACCGTAGGCTTTCGGAGGAATAAAAGAATATACTTTCCAACCACATAACCACCAAAGATGTGAAGATGCAGGTAAAATGGTGACATTGGTGTGTAACGGTAGCACGTATAAACATCTATTCTCATCTATAAAACCTAGATTTTGACCTGTACCGTACATTGCAACGCATACTGGTAATCTCAATCCGCTCTCGGTCATAACCTGATTTTCAGTTTCCAAAATGGTATCCAAACTTGGAACAATCTCTCCTCTCGAAGCATTGCGAAGAACTGGAAAATGTTGATCAGGTTTATGCGAAGATATTAACATATACGCAGCTCGAGCCATTTTATCTCCAAATACCTTTGAATGCACTCTTTGTTGCGTTACAGAATGTGGCATAAAAGAACAAACAAAGCAATTACTTTTCCTATTTTGTTTAGCAATTAATGTAGCATAACGATACCACGTGTTTGATAACAACGGATTCCAGTCATGTTTTTCTCCTGCAAATGGTTGATATAATGCGTCCATGACATCTGAATTTTGGGCTTTTTTGTCAGGTGTTTCCATCCAGGCTGTCGGTTTGATGTGCGGTTTATTTTTGAACGGCGATGTCACGACTGGTGTTGTCAAAGATGACATCATGCATATAGTTACGGGAAAACCAGTGTGATGTTCACGAAAATCAGGACAGAGTCTCAAGTCCATGCATCCCGCAACCTTGTGGGTTACGATAACGAGTTGAATATCTGTCATTGTGCCAGTTCCAGTTCCTAACCAGTTCCCTTGAGTTATCTTTCTGACAATTCGTTTTGCTTCTTGGGCACAGCTATTTTGAACCCATTTTGTTTTGGGCTCAGAATGGACCACAACGGAGTCCCAACCAGTGGTCCAAGTCTTCCCTGACTTGATACGAGCGTACCAAGAACCATGAGGGTAATCACTTCCAGTTTGTCGTGCTTCGTTCATGAGGATGTTAAGAGGAAATTAGATGATTCCTGCATCTTGTAGTGGCAAGCAGGCTACAGGATGTGCCATGCTAGGGCACTTTTCTGTCATCGTTGGTTGCAATGGTGGAGTTTGGCAGGCTGATGGAATGGGAGGCTTTACGTGCGTCATCTGGATTGCCTCCACTAATTCATACAGCAAGATGATGTGGACCAAACCCATGGCTATTGAGTGGTTTGGCTCCGTCTCTCTTCCACCTGCTCCGGATCTGGTTGGTGAACGATTTTGCAGTGGCTTTGATGCACCCAGGTGGATCTCTCGGCGATTTTGATGGCAGTTGGCGTTGTTATCAGCACGGTGAATGGCCCCTCCGACTTTGGTGCAGACCTTGATCAGCGCCTTCGGGGAGCCCAGCAGCCTCTCTGTTCCTGTAAAGGGAACACAGGACTGCGGCAGTACACGTGCTGTGGACCTCTTTGTTGTTGTACAACATTTCACACAACCATTTTGCCAACAAAGCGCCTGGATCTGAATTATTCTTTTAGAATAAAATGCAACTGGCCTCAGCTTTTGTCCATGCTTTTGTAACAGGACTGAAGTCATGTATTTGTCTTTGCAGTCAACTGTTTGAACAAAAGGTTTGTCATAGTCAGGTAAGGCTAAGACGCTAGTGTTTGCTATCAAATTTTTTAATTCTGTAAATGCTTTACTGCCCTCTTCGGTCCACTGAATAGAGTCTTTCAGTGCCATTTCGTCTTGGTATATAAGTGTCAATAATGGTTGGGTAACTTGTGCATAATGCGGAATCCAAGTTCTGCAATAATTGCACAGTCCCAAAAACGTCATCATCTGTTTTTTCGTCTTAGGTCGAGGAACCTGCAAAATTGTCTGTTTTCTCTTAGTTGTCAACTCTCTTCCCTTTCTTGACAAAAGATGTCCTAAGAAAACTACTTCTTCTTGACAGAACTGCAATTTATCCAAAGAAGCTTTGTTACCTGTATTCGCTAAATATTGGAACAAAGCTATTGATACAGTCTTGTTCTCATCTTCAGTCGGTGAAGCAATTAAGATGTCGTCAACATACAAAAGAATCTGAGAAGATTCAGGATGTTTAAAATCAGCAATACACGAAGACATTTCCTGTGAAAAAATTGTAGGACTATCTGTAAACCCTTGTGGTAATCTTGTATATGTATATTTTTTCCCATTAAATGTAAATCCGAACCAATGACGTGAATTTTTGTGTAACGGAATGGAGAAAAAGGCATTGCTCAAATCAATCACTGTAAACCATTTTTTGTCAGGTTTTAAACTGTTCAATAATGTGTGCGGGTCTGGCACACACGGAGCACGTGATTGTATGGATTTATTTACCTGTCGTAAATCATGCACCATTCTCCAAACTCCAGATTCCACTTTTTTAACAGGAAATATCGGTGTATTACATTCACAAGTTGGGTCTTCAATCAAAATACCAGCTTTCACCATATCCCGTATTACAGGGGTGATGCCAATAATAGCGTCCTGTTTTAATGGATATTGTTTAAGTCTTGGTCGATAAGTCGTTTTAGGCAATACTTCAACTGGTTTCGCTGTTTTAAGTAAGCCCACATCAGTTTTTCCCGATGACCAAAGGGTGGCAGGGACGTCTGGAAAGTCCTCCGCCCCTAAAGTGGCCATCAGTCATAATTCTAGTGAATCGACCTTTATTGGGTCCCCCATAGCGTCAACTACGAAGGACTCCAGAAAATTCACTTTTTTGGGTTTATACCCTTCTTCTGTTGGTATTAAAGCTATTTGCAATTTTTGTAACAGGTCTCTCCCCAACAAATTTATAGGACACTCTCCACTCAAGCCCATAGTGACCTTGTATGGAGTTAGTCCCTCATCTAAAATTTTTATTGGTTTGGAAATCGGTAACAATGTCACTTTCCCATCTGCAGATACCACAGAAATTTGTTGTCGACTCGGAGTGACACCTGGAATGGTGTCTCTTAACACTGATCTGCATGCACCACTATCGCAAAGAAATTTGACATCCTTTTTCCCGATTTTTAGCCAATAATAAGGTTTTTCGTTTTCCGGTAAGGTCAAGGCAAACACATTAGTCAAATCCAAGATTTCAACTGGTTTTATTGATTCCCATTTCTCACTGTTGTGATTGTTGTCATCAGTGTTGAAATGGGGTTCCTCGCGTCAATCTGAATGTTTTGTTTTCCAATGGTGTCCCAAGCATCTCCTGAGAACCTTAAGTGTTTCTTGTCCATTCAACTGATAAGAAGCACATAACTCTTCAAAATTCTCAGTCCAACTTTCTGCATTTTCAACAACATCACCTAGTCCTTTACACGCCTCTGCGACATCACTGTCGCCCCATGGCCGATAAACCAAGATAGTTTGATCATGTATGCTTGAAGAATTAGGATTTGCTACCTGAATGAGTGGCAAAGCGTCACAGTCGCTTCCATTATTCATTTCAATTCCATTCAACTCTTCAAACGGATACAATTGTCCAGAACAATTTGCTTTGCTCCTCGTACGCGAAGACACACAATCAGCAGCAATCTGATTTTTAATATCAGGTTGCAATCCTCGTATTCCTCCAGTAGGGGTCATAAGCGCCCCATTCTGCTGGTCTGCCCAACAGACATTTGGAGTCACCACCGGGGGGGCCCACCCAGGGGGGCCCACCCGCCCCACAGGGGTTGAACAAATGGCGTCCTCCCCTTTCTTCAGCCCTGCGGAGGAGGGGTAGAAGGAGGAGGGGGAAGAGAAGGAGTGGTAGGAGGGGGGTCGTGGCGCCTGCCCCGCCTCTCCCCCTCGCCTCCCGTGGGGGAGCTCTGGGGATTGAAACAATGGCTGCTTTCCATTTTCCACCAACTTTTCATTGGGACGTGCAACAGACGAAGCCACAGTCTCATCGTCAGAGCTCACTTTGGAAGACATTGCAACTATCGCTTTCTCCTCTTTTTTCATCCGTTTGGCTTCCATTTCTCTCTCTCTGATTTTTGCTTGCGCAATCCAAGCTTCGCAGGCAATTGTCTCGGCACGTATCTTTCCAAGAGATTTTTTCATCGCGGATGCTTCCTGAAGTTTCAATCGAAACATGATTTCCTTCAAAGGTTGTAGTTGCAACGCACCAGAGAACGTACTACAGTCCATCCACTTCTTGCAATAAAGTTCGCTACCTGGGAACTTTTTGGACATAAACTCTACGTCCCTATGAATTGGGGTCTTTTTAGAAAAAAATAGCACCCATTTTCACGATTGCAACAACAAATTCCTTCTTTAACTATCACCAGAAAGGAAGTACACCTCGCGATGTTGATTCAAACCCAAGAACAAAGGGCGTGATTCGCGCCAATCCTCAGCCAGGATGCGCGTTCACGCACACACACAAGGAATGCTCTTACGCACACACGCACACACACACACCAACGGCTCAAATGACTTCGCCCCCACCGTTTTTTCTCTCCGAGACAAAGAACTTTCTCTGTGCCACTATGCTAGCATAGACAAACCAAGTTAAGAATGTATTTTTGATCTTATTTCTTTCCTCTCGACTCAGTACTATAGCAGCTGCCCTAAAACACTTCCGCTCTTCAGAATAAAAGCGGTCCACCACACAAACTGAATCCCAGCTATCACCACCTTGTGAACAATATTATTTCGCTGGAAAACTTCCGATTCACAATTCGGCGTGTGGATATTTCGTGCACATTAATATGCACTCCTCCGCCGGCATACGTATTCTCATTTGGCCACCTTGCCTAACGAAAATCGCTTCACACCGGTTCGTACGTGAGTCAAGTGGAAGAGGACCGTCTCTGGCCGGGAGAGGTCTCACAATGCATTCAAACAATGGCTGCTAGCTAGCGCGCTACTTACTTAGTGAACTTTTGAATGCTGCCGTGTAGTCCTTCAGCCAGAACGCGAGGAGCCACAACGCCACCAGAAAGTTGTGATTCTTTCCGTCTCTCGCGCGGAGGATTGCACGAGCAGGCTTCAGTGAAGAACGAAAAAAATCTTCGTTTCTTCCGTAGGTCGCCGCCAATCAAAGAGCAGGTTCGACGCGCCTCTCAATGCGCGCCTCCCGTCAAAAATCATAAAACGGGTCAACCACCAGGAGCTTCTTTAGTTCCCGTCTCGCCTTGATTGGGTCGCCCAGTTGTAGTCCTCACGCTAAGGCAGGTTGACTGGCACGGGTTTCTTGGCACCAATTAATGTTCGGTTAAAATTTCGTTTGTCTTTCCTGGTTCGCGCATTGTCTGGAGTTCACTTGATAAAAATATCAGCAAGTACAATAGATGGTGAACAAAAAACTACTTTATTCTAACGAGACAGAGAAAGCACTTCTCGTCTCGGTGGGACGAAGACATGAGCACAGAGAACAAAGAGAAAGAGCAAAAAAGCAAAAGAGCAAAAGAGACCGAGCTCCCGCTCTGACAAGTTTTTAAACATACAGAGTGGCGATCTGTTGTCCAATCAGTTGCGAACAAGTCGACCTTTCCCGTCCAATCGGTTACGAGCAACTCAGTGTTGGGCGGGTCTCAGATTGAAGTTGGAGCCGCTGCCTTTTCCTTCCAACGGCTATTGAACTAATAAGACTGATAGTTTTATTTAACTAAATTAGACTGAAATTAAACGTGCACAATTCATAATATATACTCAGCTAAACATGAAAAAACATATGTTTACTTAATCTAAACATGAAATAACGTAATATGTTTACTAATGTGCATAAACACTCTATCAGGGGCCCCCCAGGGGTGTGTGCTGGGCCCTCTCCTTTTCACTCTGCTCACACATGACTGCTCACCATCATCACCCAGCTCCACCCTCTTCATAAAGTTTGCGGATGACACAACTGTGGTGGGACTCATCAACAACGATGAGGAGACAGCCTACAGGGACGAGGTCAGCCGCCTTGCCACGTGGTGCAAGGACAACAATCTCCGTCTGAATGTGGAGAAGACGAAGGAGATTGTTGTGGACTTTAGGAGAGTGCGCCCCCAGCATGCTCCACTAACCATTGACGGTGCTGCAGTGGAGAGAGTGAGCAGCACCAAGTTCCTGGGAGTGCACACATCCGAATACCTGTCCTGGAGCTACAGCACGTCATCAATGGCCAAGAAATCCCACCAGCGCCTGTACTTCCTCCGCAAACTCAAAAGAGTTGGAGCCCCGACCCCCATCACGACCTCCTTCTACCGCGGTACCATCCAGAGCATCCTGACCAGCTGTATCACCGTGTGGTACGGCGCTTGCACCATAAGACTCTGCAGCGCATCGTGAGGACAGCTGAGAAGATCATCAGTGTCTCTCTCCTCCCCCCTTCAGGACATTTACAACACCCGCCTCACCCGCAGAGCCATGAGGATCGCTGGCGATCCCACCCACCCCTCCAACACCTCTTCAGCCTGCTGCCATCGGGTAGGAGACTGCGGAGTCTCCGAGCCAAGACCAGCAGGCTCAAGGACAGTTTCTGCCACCAGGCAGTCCGGAGACTCAACTCGGCAGTCCGGAGACTCAGCCCTGCCCACCCTGCCCATTCCCACTGCCACACTCATCGAACTCTGAGGACATGCTACACGCTGTACTATCATCCTGAACTCTATTTTTTGTTCTTTCTCATTTTTTCCTGCAAGACCTCACTTCAACCACTTCAACCCTTTCTTCTTGTTTGTTTTTGCATTACTACATTACGTCACTTTATATATGTCACTACCTCACTTTACATACGTCACTACCTCACTTTACATACGACACTACCTCACTTTACATTCAGAAATTACATGTATAGTCTGTTGTCAATTGTATGTCTTTTTTAGCCACGTTTGCCAACTATTAGTGTCTTGCATGCTGGGTCCGAGAGGACATTAATTTCATCTGTGCTGTATGTCATGCATATTAGCATATTTGACAATAAAGCTTACTTTGACTTTGACTTTGACTTTGACTTGACTTTGTCTTTTGTTATCTTACCACCCGTGCATGTTGCCATTTATATTATAATTGGGCATCATATGACTGAAGATGATATGTGTCATGATCTGGTTGGCGACCAACGGGGGGCGCTGTCGGCCCCACCTGCACCTGCACAGGTGCTGGTCGTCCCGGTCAGATTGGCGACCAGCGGGTAGCGACGTCAGCCCTGCCGGCAGCCTCGCAGGTGCTGGTCGTTATAATCAATGACACTTAAAAGGACACCTGGCACGATCATCCGGTGCCGATTCATTGTTTGTTTGCTGCTTGGTTGCTGCATGCATCGTGTACGTGTTTGTTTAACCTTGGCGGACTTTTACTTTTGGTCTTCTTTTGCTACTTTGTATTTTTTCCATTCAGATCATTTTGATGTTTTACATTTTGTTCCTGCTGACTTTATTTTAATACAATTTGTCTACAACCTCCTGCTCCCTCCTGCCTGCTTTTTGGGATCCGAACCCGCCATCACCACCTTGCAGAACGTGACAGAATGAATCGGCCAACCATCGGATCCCGCAGGTACATCGGACCCGTCTCATTTCCACCCTGTGCCTGGCAATGCTACGTCCACGTTAGCGCGAGCCTCGTCGAGTTTGAATTGCGTCACTCGACGAGCCGCAACGTCCACGTAAACGTCCGGCCGAGACCTCCTTCCAGGTGGCCGTCCAGGGTGACACTGGGTGACTGGCATTACACGCCCACGTCCAGCCACGCTGTCGTCGTGCATGACGAATTGAGTCTCATCCACGACGAGCCGTGCAACGTCCGCGACAACGTCAGTCCGAGACCCCACTCACCGCTGGATCCCGGAGCGGCTCTGGACTGGTCTCGTTCCCCCGGAGCCGGGCAGTTCACGCCCACGTCGGCGTCCGGCCGAGACCTGGTCCCATACGGCCGTACGGGGTGCCATTCTGCGCCTGGCAGTTCGACGTCCACGCAGAGCCATGCGCCGTCGCGTGAACGTGCGAGAGGGATCGCACTCACGCCCACGACGGTCCGTGCCGCGTCTTCGTCCACCCCAGGCCGAGTCCCGTTCCCATCAGGCCGCCGCCCGTCGTGTGCTGGAGAGGCAGCAGTTGCCCTCTCCACCGACCGTTCCCTGGCGAGTGGACCTTTTGGGAGACTGTTGGGACTTCTGGAAGCAGCCCCTTGAAGGGGGGGTACTGTCATGATCTGGTTGGCGACCAACGGGGGGCGCTGTCGGCCCCTCCTGCACCTGCACAGGTGCTGGTCGTCCCGGTCAGATTGGCGACCAGCGGGTAGCGACGTCAGCCCTGCCGGCAGCCTCGCAGGTGCTGGTCGTTATAATCAATGACACTTAAAAGGACACCTGGCACGATCATCCGGTGCCGATTCATTGTCTGTTTGCTGCTTGGTTGCTGCATGCATCGTGTACGTGTTTGTTTAACCTTGGCGGACTTTTACTTTTGGTCTTCTTTTGCTACTTTGTATTTTTTCCATTCAGATCATTTTGATGTTTTACATTTTGTTCCTGCTGACTTTATTTTAATACAATTTGTCAAACAACCTCCTGCTCCCTCCTGCCTGCTTTTTGGGATCCGAACCCGCCATCACCACCTTGCAGAACGTGACAATATGACGTGCCTTGGAACTGATATCTTCTTGAATGAATAGATTTTACATGTCAGGATTTCAAATAGTATGTTCTCCAAAGTGCTTTTAGCTTGCTACATGTAAACAGGCCCAATGCTAGCATGTTAACATTTTAGCAGGTCTATTATGATATAATACTTGATTTTAGGGCAAGATTTAGAGTCCTGCTTTGTACTCTGGTTGCTCTCTTGCTAAATGTAAACGTATTAGGTACGGTGAAACAGTGTTTGAAATAACCATACATTTAATTAATATATTTTAGCATTTGTACAACGGAGTATATTAGGTAACTCCCTGTTGTGTTAGCCTAGTACCTTAGACAACATAAGAAAACCTTTATTGTCTCCCAATGGAGAAATTTGCAATTTACAGTTGCAAAATTTTGACTAAATAAAGTAGAAAAACAAGTATTTGCCTGCGCACAACAAATAAAATTAATAAACGAAAATAAAAATCACTTCTTGAAACATCTCAAAACTCAAATACGCAGTTACATTAGAGTACACTTCCCCGAGCATTGTTAACGCTGTGCAGTGAGACCTCAACTTACGAATGCCTTATAATACCAACTTTTCATCATATGAACGCCAAATTTATTAAAATTAAGCCTCATAATAAGCACTATTTTCATAATACACACCCACCACGGCCGGTCCATCAAGCACATGAACTTCGGATCTGGCGGAGTGATGTTCGGCGGAAGCACACGACCGAACAGCGTTCCAGCCGCACCCCCTCTCATTGAATGCACACGTCGATCGCCTACTTAGAGCTTTTTGCTGATAATTTTACTATTATGGGACCGGAAAATAAACACCACAGGCTCGTGTTCAGCCTCAGTTCAAATGTGGTGCGTTACTATGAATAAATTGAAGAAACTACCAGCCGTACACATCTACTCTGCTCTGTTTATTTGTCATCCGAGACTGGGTGCGTTCAGGTTCGAGAATAGCGCACGACTTCTTATGTTTGGAAAGCATTGTCTAACTCTAACTGAATGAGCAGGGACAAACACTTGCCAACATTTATGTGTTGCTACACTTGTCAAGATGTGATAGAAGTGATTGTGATTGGCTAAAGGGTAGAGCAGGCATGGGCAAACTACGGCCCGCGGGCCACATACGGCCCGTTAGGCTTTTCAATCCGGCCCGCCGAACTTGCCCAAATTATAGTACAAACAGTGTCTAAAACTCATGACAAAAAGCTAGCGAACAACAGGGCAGATAACTGAAAAGTTGCCTGCCCCATTTTTCCCAACTTGAAGCAAAATGAGACCAATCCCAATAAGAAACATTGTCACAAAGTATAAAGTTTTTTTTTAAAATCAAGAATGCACCAACTACAAATGCTAGCTTGCTTAATTTACGTCAAATGCGCATCGCTGTAAATTTTGCTACAGTAGTCGATTGTCATTGTGGTGCACAATGCAACGTTTGCATTGATTCCTACGAGCCACTAAGCCCCTTTCATAAGTCTCACGTACACTTTACAGTCACGGTTTAATGTAAATTTACGTTTTGTAGCGTCACATATGTTGTTAGCTTCTTTTGAATCTTTCTTCTAGTTTGAGGTTCTGTGCATCTATTTTGGAAAATGACATGCAATTGCACGACTTTGTAACGTTTGCGAAAGTCCGGAAGAAAGAAGCAGGCTTCTGATTGGCTGCCGAGCCGAGTATGCAAATTTCAACTGCAGGTAGTCTATGTTTGTGTGCTCGGCGACGGTACACGTGTATTGTTTGCGCGTGAAGGCGAGAGCGTCAGTGAAGAGTTTGTTGAGCACGCGGTCAGGACAAACCATCTATGATTTGGCGGAATTTAACACAAGTAGGTATTATTGAGCTTGAATATTTCGTTGTGTAATAATATGTTTTGAATGTTGAAAGTGATTCAATTTTTCAATAAATGTTGATTTCTTTGCCTCTTCGATGGAAACTTAAAAACAGACGCAATCTTGATAAATCACAGTGCATATGTTATTTTAATCTATTTCCATTTCCTCCTCCAAGTATCTGCGAAATAGTCTGTAAATGCCATATCTTGCATATTCCTTGAGACAAATTTATTAACTGATCAGGGATATTTTTCACATTTGAAAGACAGTTAATAAATTGGGTTGTAGTGTTCTTACTGTGCTTGTACACACTACGTTTAAAGGACAACCGGCACCATTTTTTGTTTTTGTTTCCCACTGATATCAGAAAAACGTTTTATAGCATCTAAAATACCCAAATCAGGCAGGCTGATATTTTTAGTTAAATGAAAAACCAATAAAAATGACTTCAAAATGAATCCGGAAATGGTCAGTTTCAGAAGGTTCCACCCCTCTGTTCGTGACGTCACGCCAAGACGTCTTGCCTTGCTCGAGAATCAAAACAATGGCTTCAGATTCGGAGAAGATGTTTTCTTGTTCTTGTTCTTCTGAAGAGGAAAGCATAAATGTTTGCGATTGATTTTTTTGAGTCGTCCCATATCAATTCGAGCCATCAATGACAGCAATGTAGCACCCAGAAAAAGCAGAAGATTGCGCCCAAGCTCCGTTGGAAATGGGCTGATTTGTCAGCTGGGAATTTGTGTCAGCGAATATCAAATAGTTGTCTTGGTGCAACACACAACGATTCACCATGGCGTTATTTATGTGTTTTCCTTCTAATTTCACCATCAACACGGATTAACACTAAGTTTTCAGACCAAACAAAGTACCCAAAATGCATTGTATGTCGCTTTCTCGGTCAGGGGTGGTCCAAACGTGACGTCACATGGGGATCGTCATCAACTCGAAAACAAGACTTCATATATTCAGCGCAAGTCTTAAAACGTAAACTATAGCTATATGCTGTGGAATCTTTGTAAAATACGCTCAGTCGAAGTCATTTGAAGTGATTTTATAAATTATGGACATAACTTGTTCGGAGTATTTCCGGCCCAAACACTCCCTCCAAATGCTCCTGGCCCGGCCCCTCTGTCAAATTTTAGAACCCAATGCGGCCCGCGAGTCAAAAAGTTTGCCCACCCCTGGGGTAGAGTCATGTCATGGTAAGCCAATCAGAGCTAGTGTTTTCACACACACCGGAACAGCATGTCAATACGCTAAATTGTCATGTGCGAGTTGACAGCTCGGGCGTGGCCGCCGCTCGCGACACTTCACTTTCATTTAATTTCAACGAGTCACTGTCACCTCACCAGTGACATGAATACGACCAAAGTGCATGGCGCTATGTCTTGTGCTGGCAAATCTTACAGTTTGCTTTGCACGAGTTGATTGTTAGACGCGAGTGTGTCATTTTATTCGCCCCGCCCGCCTTCTTTTGTCACGTTTTATTCTGCGTCCGTGGAATCATCGGACTTGCGCCTTTTGTTGTCATAAAATCTCTCGAGACTCGAAGTGAATGCAGATGACATCGAGGAGCTTGTTGCTGACCATAATGAGGTCATCAACACAGAGAATTTGATTTGCCTTCAAGAGGACAAGCAGAAGCAGGCCATTCAACAGTTGATGTGCAGGCTTTTATTGAACAGTTCCATCCAGAAAAGGCAATGAGAATCATCAACATGATGAATGATAATGTGATGCCTCAGTTTCGTAAGACCTTACAAGTCAGAAAGCAACAGGTGTCAATTAAGAGCCATCAATGACCATCACAAATGTAAATAAAGTGACTATTATACAGTGCAGTGTACTTCTTTCATTCCAATACAATAGCACATTTATTATACATAGGATAAGGTAGGTTGTGTGTAGTTTTAAGGCTTATTTAGTTGAAAAGTATATTTTATGGAAACCCGGCAACGGATTATTCCCGTTTTTAATGGTTTCCTATGGGATTTTTTTTTAGATACACACTTTTCGCCTTACACACTCTGTCTGGGAACCAATTAAGTTCGTAAGTTGAGGTCTCACTGTGTGTGTGTGTGTGTGTGTGTGTGTGTGTGTGTGTGTGTGTGTGTGTGTGTGTGTGTGTGTGTGTGTGTGTGTGTGTGTGTGTGTGTGTGTGTGTGTGTGTGCATGTATGGGGTCACATTAGGTCATGTCCCTGGCAGACTCAATCGACGACTCGCTCACCTGTCAGTCAGGTCGAGAGGACTCCCAAGAGGCAAGAAAAGAGAGAGAAGAAGAGGAAGGTGATGAAGAGGAAGAAGGGGAGGAAGAAGAGGAGGGAGAGGAAGAAGAGGAAGACTACAGGGAATGCTCTTGGGGCGGGACAGCCTCCTCCTGCCGTGTGGTGGGCCAAGGCGGGCGGGGGCCCTCCGGCGCCGCTATGCACGAGGACAGTACGGCCACTTCATTCAGCGATGTTACACTCTATCTGGACGACAACTGCCTCCCGTCCTCACCAATCTCCCGCCCGCCCTCCTCACCACTGTCTTGTCCAGCCTCCAGCTCTGATACGGAGTACTGGGGCGGCGCTAGTGGGAGAGAGGACAGCCGAGAGACGGAGAGAGGTGGCAACGCCAGCCGGAGGAGCAGCACCCCTTGCACAGAGTGTCGGGGGGAGTACCGAGGGAGGCCTACTGCAGGAGGACACTTGCCTGTTTTGACCATAGAACCACCCAGCGACAGCTCAGTCGACATGAGTGACAGGTCAGTGATTAAAATCACAAAAAAAAGAATGAATGCATGTTACATCAATGATTCCCCACCACCGCACAATGCCATTAATCTGGGGCAGCCTCGCAAAGGAACACAGAATAATAAATAAATAAATATGTCATCCCTGTAAATCTCCCTCAATCATGGGTTCGTGGTAAAACTGTTTGGAGGACCTTTTGTGCACAGTTCATAACTCTTATTTTGGTGTAATTCTCATTTTGATTTGATGTACCGTATTTTCCGGTGTACTGTATAAAGCTCACCTCCAATGAATGGTGTATTTTCATAGTTTTTCATCTTTTGAAGAAAATGAAGCCTTTTGGGTGCATTTGGGTAATTCACACATATCCCGACTTTGACATGGTGTAAATTTGAAAGAAGAAGAATGAAACAGGACGTATCGATTCGTGGCCCATTTGGTAGCATGGCGAACAGAGATAATGTTTTTTTCTATCCCGTTCCACCCGCCTGTAACATTTTAATCAATATTCATGTTTTTAACCTGTACAAATACTTGCTGCACGGTGAGAACATGCAAACTCCACACAGGGAATGAAACAATGACCTGCACACTGTGCAGTTGACACACTGGCCGCTGGAGCACCGAGCCACTTGTCAGGGAGTTAAAGTCAATAAATAAATAAGATTTTTATGTAAATATACATGCAAAGGTTTAGCATGGGCACCTGAAAAATCTACATCAGTATAGCCCAGAAGTATGTGCACTTTTTTAATTCCCAACACCCTGGGTTGGACTGTACGTCTTAACATCTCAAATCCGATGAATCTTCAGGTCCGAGCGAGGCTCCATCGGGCGTCTGGTCTACGAGCAGGAACTGCCTGGAGTGGAGCGAAGCGCGGGAGAAGAAAGTGGAGTTGGAGATGGCGAGAGCGGAGAAGAAGAACAAGGAGGTGGCGGCGCAGGGAGTAGCGAGGCCGAATCACCGCAGGGAACCATCAAACACAAACCAAACGGCCGCTCGGTGGTGATGGCGCAGGGACAGGCTCGAAGTCCCGCCCCCACCGCCATGTCAATGCCTTCGGCTCGCACCCTGCCGTCCCACATACTGCCTCACCCGCTCCAGCACGCGCACCCTCACCCGTCTCCCATCCCCCACTTGCCCACCGTGCTGCACCATCACCCGCAATACAACCACATGCCGTACGTGCATCACGGCGGGGCGGCGTATGTGCCGCATTTTGCCCAGCACCACTACCACCATCTGCACCACCACCTCCCGCACTCATACCCGGAACCCCCTTCCTCGCCGCTGCCCTCGCCCATTCCAGCGCTCTCCCCGATGCCACCGCCTCCACCGCTCACACCCTCTCCGCTATCATCTTTGGCGGATGCCCATCAGCACTTGCACCAGCAGCCGCACCTGCATCACCCGCTTCATCACCACCTGCTGTGCTCGGATGGCGACAATGAAAGCGTCAACTCCACCACCACTAACTCCAACGACGACACCACCATCAACAACGGCAGCTCAGGTTCATCGTCGCGTGACAGCTTGCGCGAGCCCACGCCGGCGGCACTCGGCAAGCAGACCTATCAACGCGAGAGCCGACACAACTGGGACTCGCCCGCGTTCAACAATGACGTGGTCCAGCGGCGCCACTACCGGATCGGACTGAACCTTTTCAACAAGTGAGGAAATTGAGTACCGCGGGTTCATTGAAAATAACGTGGTTTTCAATCTCCACAGAAAGACAAGAATACAGTATTTTCCGGTGTATAAGGTGCACCGCATTATAAAGTGAATCTTCAATGAAGGACATATTTTTTAACTTTTCCATATATTAGATGCACAGCATGATAAAGCTTTTGGGAAAAAATGGAAAATGCTAATTATAGTGCAGAAAATACGGTACTTTGTTTGGGATTTTTCAGTCATATCTGAATAGTACAAGACTAAATTGTAATATTTCCAAATACATCGATGAAAAGGTTTCTTCAGCCGTCATCTGTACTTCTTTGAAGTTGCCGGACGTTTCGCTACACATCCGAAAAGCTTCGTCAGCAAACTAAAGTTGTGTTGGTAGCTCTGGCACTATATACAGTAAAGTCTCGTTATATCGATATCAGTTATATCAGTTATATCAGTTATTACGATACTATTTCTATGAATGCAAGGAGAAAATTTACATGCCGCAGGATCGGATATATCGATAGTCCGGTTATATCGATATACAGTAAAGTCTCGTTATATCGATATTCAAGGGAGTCCGAAAAAATATCGATATAACCGGGACTATCGCTATATCCGACCCTGTTTGCATGTAATTTTCTCCGTGCGTGCATAGAAATAGTATCGATATAACCGGGACTATCGATATATCCGATATCGATATAACGAGACTTTACTGTATTTTTTTCCGACTCCCGAGAATATCTATATAATGAGACTTTACTGTATATCACTAATGGACAGAGGTGGCGGTGACAGACCTCTGTTTTGATACCGCCACCTCTGTCTATTAGGGATATGTAAAGGGCCAGAGCTACCAGCACAATTTTAGTTTGCTGACAAAGCTTTTCGGATGAAGAGCGAAATGTCCAACACCTTCAAAGAAGTACAGATGACGGCTGAAGAAACCTTTTCATCGATGGACCACTCCTGTACGACTGAGAGCTTTCACAGACGTATTTCCAAAGACAAGAACACTGCACTTTGAAGGCAAAACTGTTCTCAATATTTACCAAAATAATCACTTTATGAGGGAAGCACATTGGTGAGGTCCACTGAAACCTACATTTTCTTAAATGTTTAGCAAGATATGGTATTTGAATTACTTCAGCAAATTACAATCATATCAGATTTAATTAAGACCAAATAGTCTTCAATGACGGCAAAAACATGGACTCTGGAATATTTGAAGACCACATTTTTTGATGGTGACAATGTTTTCATTTTAGTTCATTGGAAACCGTGAACCTAAATAGCATGTCTGATGTTTCTGTGGCCCTTGGTTTCAGTGTACAGAAAAAAAGCACCAAACAGATACAAATTCCTGACATTTTTTTTTTTATTCGGGTTGTCAGGAAACCGGAAAAGGGGATCCAGTATCTGATCGAGAGAGGCTTTGTTTCGGACACACCAGTAGGCATCGCGAGGTTCGTCCTGGAGAGAAAAGGTCTAAGTCGTCAGATGATTGGCGAGTTCCTGGGCAGCAGGCAGCAGTTCAACAAGGACGTGCTCGAGTGAGGACCTCGTTTTCCCCATCAATTTCTGTTGTCACGGAGTTGTGCGCTACTAACCGCCGGTGCACTTCTTGTTTTCAGTTGTGTCCTGGACGAAATGGACTTTTCGGGAATGGATCTGGATGATGCCCTGCGGAAGTTTCAAGCTCAGATCAAAGTTCAGGGTGAAGCACAGCGGGTGGAGCGTCTGGTGGAGGCTTTCAGGTAGTCCCCGTCCGTTAATAGCGTGCAAGAGGGCTTATCTGACGAGGATGTTCTCGCCCTGCAGTCAGCGGTACTGTGTTTGCAACCCGGTGCTGATACGGCAGTTCCAAAATCCAGACACCATCTTTATCCTGGCCTTTGCCATTATACTCCTCAACACTGACATGTACAGCCCAAACGTAAAGCCTGAAAAGAAGATGAAACTGGATGACTTCATCAAGAACCTGCGAGGTAACTAGCTCTTGATTTCGACATTTGTTGAACTTCTCGATAGGTACTATTGTTACCACTGTGGAGTTATCTTACCTTTGGTAGTGCATATTAATCATTCCCATGCACATTCAACTCTGGATTGCAACTGAACCCAAAGTCGGGGCGAGTGTACCCCTTCATCAACACAGACTATAATATGTTTGCCAAAAGAGTTTTTTGTAGACTTGTCCAACTGTCTTAAATATACAAAGATTTGAATTGAACCAGCTCCAGTTGCTCTTCACTCACACTTCATTCACCCCCATATTAATTCCGTTTTACCTCCAGGCGTGGACAACGGTCAGGACATTCCCAGAGACCTTCTGGTGTCTATCTATGGAAGGATCCAAAAGTGGGAGCTGAGGACCAATGACGATCATGTGTCTCAGGTGCAGGCGGTGGAGAGGATGGTGGTCGGCAAGAAGCCTGTGAGAGCCTCCCGTCTTCCACATTCCCCCCCACCTGCATGCCATCTGCTCTTACTGAAGGGTTAACAAATGAATCCCAGGTTCTGTCGCTGCCTCACCGCCGGCTGGTGTGCTGCTGCCAGCTGTTCGAGGTTCCTGACCCGAACCGAGCCCAGAGGAGCGGCATCCACCAAAGGGAGGTTTTCCTGTTCAATGACCTGCTGATGGTAAGATATCATATAGAGAAATAAAATGCAAGTCATTGACATTCCCTAAAAATGTTTACAATACATTTTTATATGCCGCTTTAACAACAGCTGAAGCCGCAACAAAGCGCTCAACATGGACAGGTATCATATACAGGAAATAAAGCAGTCACAAAGATAGTAGAAAGCACCAAGGAGTGAAACCAAAATCAAGTCGGAATCGTGCTGAGTTCAATGCCAAAGAGTACGAGTGAGTTTTGAGATGGGTTTTAAAGATGGGCAGCGAGGGGGCTTGCCAAAAGTTCAGTGGCAGGTCATTCCAGAGAGTGGGAGCAGCAACGGAAAAGGCTCCATCCACTCTGAGCCTCCGTTTAGTTTTTGGCATATCTAAAAATGTCTGGTCAGCAGACCTGAGGTGCCATTTAAAGATTTGAGAACAAATAAGATCTTAAAAAGAACCCTAAAATGTATAAGGAGCCAGGGGAGGGATGCCAGAGTTGGAGTTCTGTGCTTTTTACGAGTACCACTGAAGAGGCGAGCAGCAGCATTCTGGACCAGCTGGAGACGCTTCATGGAGGATTGGCTGACTCCAAAATAAAGCGCATTATAGTAATTGAGCCGAGATGTGAATTTAGTTTACGTATAGAAATGTTATAACAACAGTAATTATAACCGCGTTCTTCGGCTGGCTCAATAACGAGCAGATATACATACATACCCCTTACATGAGTCAATTTCACCATGGCAAACAACTGTATATGCTTTAAAAATACTTTTCTAGAATGTCTATTTTATCTATTTATCGTTGTGGTGTCTTTAAACATTTATAGAAATAGCGTGAACTTGAATCGAGGAAGCACTTTATTTTGTATTTTGTTTTTTACATGTTGCCCATTCCTCATCTAAATAAATACTGTATTATATCCTCGCTTCTTCCCCTTCTTCTGCCTTTTCAGGTAACCAAAATCTTCCAAAAGAAGAAGGCCTCTGTGACATACAGTTTCCGTCAATCATTCCCTCTGGTGGACATGCAGGTGCACACTTTCCAGAGCACTTGTAAGTCCCTCTTTTTTTCTTCCTACCTCCAACCTCAACCTTACATACACATACAAAATAAGAGAATTTCAGATACACCATCTAATGACATCCAATTATTGTGCTTGAACAGATATAGTTGTCATATTTGATTGGCACTATCAGTTATTTAAAGGACAACCGACACCACTTTTTTTGTTTCCTGACATCAGAAAAACGTTTTATAGCATCTAAAATACCCAAAACATGCAGGATGATATTTTTAGTCAAATGCAAAACACCAATAAAAATGACTTAAAGTGTCAAAAACTACTTCAAATTGAACCCGGAAGTGACCAGTTTCAGAATGTCCCGCCCCCTTGTCCGTGATGTCACGCCAAGACATCTTGCCTTGCTCGAGAATCAAAACAATGGCTTCAGATTCAGAGAAGATGCTTTCTTGTTACTCATCCACTTATGAATATGATTCAAATAGTTCTGAAGAGGAAAGCATACATGTTTTCAATCGATTAAAGAAGTTATTCCCTGTCAATTTGAGGCATCTGGACAGAAATGTAGCACCCACAAAATGCAGAAGATGGCGCCAAACCTCCGTTGGAAATGGGGTGATTTGTTTGTGTCAGCAAATATCAAATAGTTGTCTTGGTGCAACACACAACGATTCACCATTAGGTTATTTATGTGTTTTCCTTCTAATTTCGCCATCAACACGGATCAACACGAAGTTTTCAGACCAAACAAAGTACCGCAAAATGCATTGTGTGTCCTTTTCTCGGTCAGGGGCGTTTCTTCCGTGACGTGACGTCAGGAAGCGTCACCAACTCAAAAACAAGACTTCCTGAATATTCAGTGCGAGTCTTAAAATGTAAAATATAGCTATTTGCGGTGGAATCTTTGTAAAATACGCTCAGTAGAAGTCATTTGAAGCGATTTTACAAATTATAGACACAACTTATCCGTATGCGCCGGTTGTCCTTTAACATTCTTCTTATGTCGCAAGCCAAAATTAAATGTTTTGAAATGAAAGATACACATTGCAGTGCTTTTTTACTGTAACTGAAAACACATTTGATTTGATTTCGATTATAAAATACAATTTAAACCAGAGTGACATCAAATGGTCCAAGACAAACCGGGTAAGTTACACCACAAGGTTGACATGGTGAAGAGCCCCTTCCTCAATGAACATCATGTCGCTTCTAACGACTGAATTTGAGTCTTGTTGTGCCGTTCAGATTATCCTCACGGCATCAGGTTGACATCGGCCAACCCCGGGGGCGAGAGGAAAGTCCTGATCGTGTTCACGGCACCAAGCCAACAGGACCGTGCTCGCTTCACGTCGGACCTGAGAGAGAGTGTGGCCGAGGTGCAGGACATGGAGAAATATCGCGTGGAGTGTAAGTTTATAACATAGTTTAGCTGACTGACCGCAAAGAACTGAATGGAAATGAGGAGAAGTTTGGCATACAGTGGATCATGGAGTTTATAATCACACACGTATATACATTGCAATTGTTAACTCAGTAAATTACTAATATTAAATCACTAGGTCAATTCAAATATTAAAATACAACTGATATGTCTAATTAAAAAAACATCAACAATGAAAATGATCAAAATGCCACAATGGTGGTAAAATGGTTATTTGCATCTTCAAATATTTCCCCAAGCTGCACTAAATACATTCGACAGTAGTTTTCACAAGGCCAATTCAAATATTATTTCTGTGTTACAAATTATTTAATGATATAATCAGTGTCTGAAACTCATGACAAAACGTTAGCGGACACTCGGGCAGACAACTCTGAAAAGTTGCCCGCCCGGCCATAAAGTTGCCTGCCCCATTTTTCACAACTTGAAACACAATAAGACGACTAATCGCAAAAAAAAAAAAAAAATTGTTGCGAAGTATAAATATGTTTTTTTTTTAATTAAGGAAGTATCTACCACAAATGCTCCCTTGCTTAATTTATATATCCCTTGCTGAAAATTTTGCTCCAGTTGTCATTTGTCGTCATGGTGCACAATGCAATGTTTGCGTTGCGTTGTCTGCTAAAAGCCACGTGGCTCCTCTTTCAAAACTTTCAAGTACACTTTTCAGTCACGGTGTACTCCGAAGCACGAAACAGGTTTCTGATTGGCTGCCGGTGCCGAGTATGCAAAATGTTCGTTTGGCAATTTGCATACAAGGCACTGAAAAGTGTACTTGAAATCTTAGAAAGAGGAGTCCACTTGGCTTGTAGCAGTTTGCTTGTAGCTTTTTGCTTTATTGAATAAAACAAACATTTGATTTGAAAATAATCGGGGTTTCTTTTGTTGTCGGCCACCCGGGCCGAGACGTTTTGAAAGTTGTGCGCCCCGGGCCTCCGGGCAGACGTTATTTCAAACACTGATATAATAAATAATATCATAAAAATGTCGACGTTGAGGGTCTTCCACAGTTAATTTGTTTTTAACATGATAATTTGTTTCTAAGTAAACTGTTATTTTGTTGTAAAATATATTCATTCTTATCTTTAAATTTTTTGATCTATAGCACTGGTAGAAAAATATAAATAAAAATATTAGCATATGACATTCAATAAAGTGAAATATTTACAAATGAATGGTTCTGAAACATCATAGTTATAAATTATAGATCATGTTAAAAATTATATTGCCCTACCTATGATAAATCAAACCCAAAAACATTTTTTTTTTTCAAAAAAATAACAGAAAGAAAATATTTGTAGCGACAGAAACTGTCTTACTGAAATGTTTTGTTGACCAGTGTAATTAATATAATTATAATCATTGAACACGTCATTTTTTACAAATAATTATTATTGAGAAATTGTCCGTTGACAATTGGCTGAAAATGAACAAATAGATTTGGATTAAGCAATTTTGGGAGTAACTGTGATGTCATCTCACCTCACATACAGCTGAGCTTGAGAAGCAGAAAGGTGTGATGCGTCCCGCTGCGCTGATCGGCGGCCGACAGGGTGGCGGGGACAGCGCGACGGGGCCTGCCAAGAGTGAGCCGGTGAACGGCACCCTGGTTCGGCCTAGCCTGGACGACACGTACGCGTCAGTGGACGGACTCAAACGCACGGCACTCAGCTCTTCGCTCAGAGACCTGTCAGACAGCGGTCAGCACAACTTCTTCTTTAGAAAATGTAGAAAATACTTGATTCCAAATTC